>NC_056751.1:442428772-442441272 GCF_019279795.1 Protopterus annectens
CTTAGACTGAACAGTCACATTACCAATTGGATAATAATATTGCACAGTAATAATTGGACACCCTTTTAAGGGCGTTTGGGTAGCTGATAAGTATTAGCTGGTGGTGGCAGAAATTACTACCATATAGTCTGGGTAAAGGGGCACAGCTGGAGAATCTGTGTCAGCCTTTCCCAGGAGTGTCTGTGAAGTTGAATAAATACTTATCTCAAAGTGTGTGTGGTGTGTCAGCTACCTGGGCAGGGACACGAAGCAATGGTGGGACAGAGAGGGTACTGGAGGTTAGCTTGCCAGCTAGGCTGAGATCTGGACCCTATAGCTGTGCCAGTGGGGAGTCTTATTGGGGACCTGGAGAGCAAGGGAGCAACTAGCCCCAGACTGACTGTGATCTCTAGTGTGCACTTAAGGGAAATTGTACTTTACTGTGTGTAATTGTTATCCTTTCCTCTTATATGAGATGCCCTCCCTGGTGTTAGTGGTGAGGATTGAGGCTGCTTGATTGCTGCGCCAGGGCACGGTCATCACATTTCTGGTGGCAGTGGTTGGGATAAGATATCCTCACATTTGTGGTTTGTATTGGTTGGGATAAGATATCCTCACTTGTGGTTTGCAGTGGTGTGGGTAGAGTGAATCCTGTAGCTTATGTGCAGTCATCTCTGAAGGTGTTTTGTACTCTAAATCAGCCACAGAGTGTATATTCAGAGTTCAGATCACAATTGTTTTATTTCTTTTGTTAGCTTAGTTAGTCAGGGTGAGCAGGCTGCATGTCAGCAGAGGAGTATGGAAAGCTGACAAGGAGCCAGCTGGCGGAGATGTGCCAGGCTGGGGGACTGGTGCATGGAAACCTGACTAAAGCAGACCTGATTGCAGCCTTGGTTACAGTTGCATCAGAAAACAGCATCCAGGAGGACAATCAGACTGGCAGTGGAGATACAATATCCTCAGAGAATGGACATGTCAACCTTTCTGCGAAAGACAATCAGACTGGCAATGGAGATACAATATCTTTGGAGAATGGACAGGTCAATCTTTCTGCAGTGGACTTAAAAATCCAGCTGGAGTTAAAGAGACTTGAGTTGGAGGCCAGGCGTTTGGAGATAGAAGTTGAAGAAAAGGAGCATCAGCGGAAGCATGAGGGAAATGCTGACTCATCGCCAGAGTCAAGGTGGTAATGGGGGAGGGAGTACCTGGACCCCAGAAGCACAACAGATTAGTAAATTTCTTCCACAATTTAAAGAGGGGGATAATTTTGATAGTTTCATTCACATGTTTGAAAGGGTATGCAAACAGTATAGTGTTGATCAAAGGCTCTGGGTACGGTTCTAACCCCCTTACTCCATGGGAAAGATGTAACTTGTATATCACAAATGCCTGACTCTGTCTGTTTTGATTATACTGCTGTAAAAAATGTCTGTTAGAATGTTTTAAGCTAACACCTGAAATGTATAGGAAAAAGTTTCGTGAGCATAGACGCAAGGCAGATGAAAATGTATGTGAATATGTTGCTGAACTGAGCACTTATTTTCATAGCTGGGTGAGTGGATGTCAGGTCACCATTTTTGAAGGGCTGGCAGACCTTTTGGTGAGGGAACAAGCCCTTAGCACTTTGCCTGAGGACATGAGGATCTGGTTAGCTGATAGACAATGTGCTACTTCAGATAAGTTGGAGAAGAAGGGAGACCTATACCTGGCCAGCAGGGCAGACCTGCACAGGAAGGGGACCTCCAGTACTGCTCATGGGTCTAAAGAAACCCATGGTGGGCAGCACAGACTGCCCCAACAGAATCTGCCAGTAGAAGGGGAAGCCACTAGTCCAGGTACATGTCCAGGAGCTAGGGTTAAATGTTTTGAATGCAAACAATGGGGCCATGTGGCATACAGATGTCCATGGACGCAAGGTGGGGAACCAAAGGTGAGGAAGCCAGTAAGTGGGAAAGACAAAATGTCAACAGTAGGTTGTCTTTAGACAACAGGGGTATGGAACTACCATCCTGCAGATGTCCTGAGAGGGAAGGATTTGGATGAAGCAGTCCCATGTACTTATGCAGTTACACACAGTGAGGCTAGGAGACAAGCATGTGGGTCTGGTAGCCTGGGGAGACTCAGACAGACTGCATACTTGCAGCCAGGACTGGTGAGGTGGTTACTTTAGGGAGTGAGCAATGCTGTAGCAGTGAGACTGAAGGTGAGTCACAGCTACTTGTGGGTACTGATGTTCCCTTGGACAGAGTAACTGCAAAGGTAGAGGTGAGTAATAGTACCCAGGCTGACAGTGAGGCACCACTGTCAGACGATGCCAGACTTCCACTGGAAAGGGAGCTGGGAAGGGTTGCAAGGAGAGAGTTGAGACAGGCTCAGCTCTCAGACCCTACATTGCAAGGCCTGAGGCAAGTAGCTAGGGAGGCACCTGATTCTCAATGGAGGGGGGAATCTGTATACTGGGACAAAGGGTTAATATACAGAGAGTGGACCCCTGAGGGAGGGCTAGAAGGTGAGAGAGTACAGCAGTTTTTAGTGCCTAGATCCTACCGGCTGGTGCTTCTAGCCATAGCCCATGATATTCCCTTTCCAAGTCATATGGGCATAAAACATACAAAGAGGCGTATTATGCAAAACTTCTATTGGCCTGGAATTTCCAGAGATGTAACAGCATACTGCAGGACCAATGAGCAGTGCCAAATGGTAGGCAAGGCAGGAGACAAGGTGAGAGCTCCTTTGATGCCTTTACCTGTGATTGAGGAGCCATTTCAGAGGGTAGCTATGGATATTGTGGGTCCTCTGAGCACCCCATGTTCCACAGGGAAAAGGTATATCCTAGTGGTAGTGGATTATCTGTGGAAGTCCTGTGGGGTGAAGCGCATGAAGACCACCCCCTACCATCCCCAGACTAAAGGTCTTGTTTAGAGGTTAAACTCTACAATCAAGTCCATGCTATGGGCATTTGCAGATCAGTTTAAGAGGGAGTGAGACAAATATTTGCCCCATCTGTTGTTTGCTTACAGAGAGGTTCCCCAGGAATCCACAGGTTTTTCACCCTTTGAGTTGCTGTATGAGCATAGGCTGAGGGGACCTCTAGATTTAATTTGAGATGAGTGGGAAGGTGAGTGTGAGTCTCACAAGGAGTCTGTTGTGGCATATGTCCTAAACTTCAGGACAAGGCTCAGGGTACTCATGGGCTTGGCCCAGGAGAACCTGGCAGAATCCCAACAACAGAAAAAAGGTGTGTTATGACAGGAATGCTCGAGCTAGAGAGTATGCTGTGGGGCAGCAGGTAATGGTTCTCATGCTTGTAAGACACAACAAGTTGCAAGCAGCTTGGGAGGAAGGTGGGAAGAAAGGTAAGTGATGTTAATTACATGGTGGAAGTGCTAGGCAGATGGCAGGGGCACAAAATGTACCATGTTAACATGATGAAACCTTACCATGATAGGGAGGCCCTTGTGATGAGCATTTGCAGTGGATTGCAGGAGGAGTCTGAGGGAGATCTGGGGACTGATCTCCTCGGGGAGGCTTGGGCTGACACCTCGGTGGAAGGGGTAGCAATGTCCCAGCAGCTATCTCCTACCCAGGTTTGAGAAATCCGAGCAGTGCTGAAGAAATTTAGGGACATGTTCACTGGGAAACCAGGGAGCAGCCACCTGGTGCAGCACCAGGTGGATACAGGACCCCAAAGGCCTATTAGGCTAGCCCCTTATAGGGTGCCTGAGAGTGTCAAACAGACACTGAGGGTAGAGATACAGGAGATGTTGGAACTAGGGGTGATTCAAGAGTCCAACAGTCCCTGGGCCTCGCCAGTGGTGTTGGTGCCAAAGAAGGATGGCAGCACCAGGTTATTTGTGGATTACAGGAAATTAAATAGTCACACAGAGTCGGATGCTTACCCCATGCCTAGGACAGATGAGGCCCTAGAGCAGATAGGTGGAGCTAAGTATCTTACAACCATTGATCTTACCAATGGTTACTGGCAGGTGCCCTTGACTCCAAGTGCTAGACAGAAGTCAGCCTTTGTTACTCCTTTTGGCTTGTATGAGTTCACAAAGATGCCCTTTGGGATGAAGAATGCCCCAGCAACTTTCCAGAGGCTGGTGGATAATATCTTAGCAGGAGGGTTTGCCCTTGCTTACCTAGATGATATTGCGATCTACAGCCATTCCTGGCCAGAGCACCATCAGCATGTCTGGGAGGTGCTGGGCAGACTACAGAGGCAGGGTTGACCATTAAGCCAAGCAAATGTCAGGTGGGTATGGCAGAGGTCTGCTACCTAGGACATTTAGTGGGGAGTGGTAAGATAAGGCCAGAACCTGCCAAAGTGGAAGCTATTCAGGCATGGCCTGCACCTGTTACCAAAAAGCATGCAAGGGAATTCTTAGGGACAGCAGGGTACTACAGAAAGTTCATCCCCAGTTATAGTACCATAGCTGCTCCCCTCACAGACCTGACAAGAAAGAATAGGCCAGATAAGGTAGTGTGGACCCCAGCATGTGAGCAGGCATTTCAGAAGCTTAAAGAAGCTTTGGGAGGACCCCCTGTGTTAGCCAGTCCGGATTACAGCAAATAATTTGTTGTGCAAGTGGATACTTTGAACCATGGGGTGGGGGCTGTACTTAGCCAGATTTCTTCAGAGGGGGAAGAGCATCCAGTGGTTTATCTCAGTCGTAGGCTCCAACCCAGGGAGGAATGCTATTGCAGCTGTAGAAAAGGAATGTCTAGCCACAGTGTGGGCACTGCAAAAACTTCTGCCTTATCTGTATGGAAGGAAATTCACTGTTATGACAGATCACAACCCCCTAATATGGTTAAACAGAGCCAGTCAGCAAAATGCCAAGTTGCTCAGATGGGTCCTGGGGTTGCAAACATATATGTCAGTGCAGCACCGCAGTGGGAGTAGCAATGCCAATGCAGATGGGCTTTCAAGACAGGGAATGGGGTGAGGTACCCTCAGATAGACCTAACCCTCTCAAGCTGCGTTTCTCAAGGGTCACTTGAAAAACTAGCTTGAGTTCTCCAGGGGTGAAGAGTTGTGAAGATTGGAGGAAGATGGGCGAAAGTTGCCAGCCTAGTCAAATAGAATTTGATACATAATTTTATCATTTGTATATATAAATGTAAATACAGGCTTTTGTTCTTAAATGAAAGAAAACACTGTAAAATGTAAACTTCAAGATTGTAGCAACATTGCCATCTGCTGTAAGGAAAACTAAGCCAAGCATTTCAAATGTTCTTTGAAGTAAAATTATCTAAATAGTGGTGTTGAAGCAGCTGGCTGAACACATTCTTTCTATTGTCTTAACTTAAGGAAAAATTGCTAGAGTGTACATGTGAAATGTCTTTTATTGCTGTAGTTTTCTGATCAGGTGTTAAATTGCTAAATAATGTAGCCTTTTTGAATTGGAACTCCAGACTAAGTGTCAAAATTATGTAATGTGTATACTGGGAAAATCTAAATGTCAAAACGCTGTAATTTGGGAGGGCCTAGCAAAGATGTTTGTTAGTGAGTTTAAAAACTATTGTTCAGTGAGAGACTGTGAGCATTTTGATCTTGATATCTAACTTATCAGCACTCTGCCTGTTGTCTTATGTAAGTAGTGTCTTAGAAGTATGTTTTCTTGTAGTAATAGCTAGGAACTTAAAAGAAAGTTAGACAAGTGTTTTTCTGTTATATCATAACTTTCCTACTGTATTGTTTTAAGTTTCTGTGTGATCTCTGAACCCTTAGATATCACTGTGGTGTAGTAGTATTGTCTTGTGTTTTTAATTATTTATTATTAAATATTTTAAAAACCTGTGGCTGGTTTGTATAGAGATAAGTAAGCTCTAGAGTACATTGCATATTTCTAGAGTTTATTGTAATAAGCCATTCTAATAAGCCTTAGACTGAATAGTCACATTACCAATTGGATAATAATATAGCACAGTAATAATTGGACACCCTTTAAAGGGCCTTTGGGTATCTGATAAGTATTAGCTGGTGGTGGCAGAAATTACTACCATACAGTCTGGGTAAAGGCTCACAGCTGGAGAATCTGTGTCTGCCTTTCCCAGGAGTGTCTGTGAAGTTGTATAATACTTATCTCAAAGTGTGTGTGGTGTGTCAGCTACCTGGGCAGGGACACAAAGCACTGGTGGGACAGAGAGGATACTAGAGGTTAGCTTGCCAGCTAGGCTGAGATCTGGACCCTAGAGCTGTGCCAGTAGGGAGTCTTATTGGGGACCTGGAGAGCAAGGGAGCAACCAGCCCCAGACTAACTGTGATATCTGTGTGTACTTAAGGGAAATTGTACTTTACTGTGTGTAATTGTTATCCTTTCCTCCTATATGAGACACCCTCCCTCATGTTAGTGGTGAGGATTGAGGCTCCCTGATTGCTGGGCCAGGGCACGGTCATCACAAAACTTATAAACAGACTGTCTACTGCACTCATACATGTTAACACTCTGGCTGTTCACTCAAAATGGCACTGCTGCCTGCACATGCTCTCTATTTATACACACATGTGGTCGTAAATCTGAACTGCTAAATAAATGACCTGTGTAAGTAACTTCTGGTAGCCTGAATTTACATTTCAGAGGATTGAGCTTCAGATTCACTTCACATGCTCTTTCCAGAACTTTCCTAAGGTTTCTGTCATGCTCTGCTTCACCATTGCCTCCAGCTAGTAAATCATCTACTATTATAGAAAATGGATAGCCTGAAAAAAGTTGCTTCATTGCATGTTAAAAGACTTCACTGGCAGAATTTATTCCAAAAGGCATTCTGAGAAATCTGTATCTACCAAATGGTGTGCAGAATGTAGTCAGCAGTGAAGATTTGTGATCAAGCGTTACTTGCTAAAATGAACTCTTTGCATCTAAGACAGAAAAATTAGTGGCATTTTTCATGAAGGTAGCAACTTCCTCGACTGTACACATAGTATGGTGGGGTCTCGTTAATGCTTTGTTTAAGTCTCTTGGGTCAATATATATTCTGATTTAATCTCAGCTTTTCTTATCAGCAACTACTATGGAAGACACCCATTCAATTGGTTCTGTAACTGGACAAATCACACCTTGTTGCACCATTTTATATAACTGGACTTTGACTCTGTCCTGCATAGCTATCGGAACTCTTCTTCACTGGTCTGACCACTTGACTGACCTCTAGGTCTAATTTCATGGAGTACACAACTGGACGTTTACCTATCTTATGTTTGAAAACATCAGCATACTCTGAGAAAATATCATTGGTGAAACTGGAACTAAGACATGTGCTTACATGATGGACTCCTTTGGTAAAAGGAGGCAGTTTCATTTTTAAACTGTCTCTGAGACCTAATAATGGCTGCACAGGTCTTTTGACTACATAAAATTGCAAGCTGTAACTGTTCCCAGATGAATAGCATGAAAACACTACTAAGCCTTCAGTTTGAATCTCTTGACCTCCATAAGCAACAAGCTTCACACAATTGGTCAAATTAAGTTATTCACCAGCTGTTACTGTAACAAATGTTTCTGCTGACATAACATTACACTTTGAACCAGTGTCCACTTTGAGGTCTGTGGGGTTACCATTAATCAGGACAGTACAAAACACTTTGTTTTTTGCCAACAAATCTACCACATTAACCTTTCACCAACCACTGACACATCATCTACATAGAAAATAGAGTTGCAGCTTTCTATATGATCAATTTGCTTTTCTGAGTGACCTTTCTTAATAAATAAATGAGGCTTGCTTGATTTACAAACTTTTGAAAGTGTTAACATTTTTTACACTTGTGGCATTGCTGACCAAATGCTAATCATGTTTTTCTTTTGAACTTGTGACTGGCACCACAATTACGACAGTTAACAATAAGACGACTTGGGTTTTGCTGACACCCTTATGCTGCACTGAGCATGTCCGTTTTACTGAGCTAGTCTTAGAACTTGCTGGAAAGGTATGGGCTCTCCCTGGAAATCCTGCAGGGGCTGCAACTGCCATTGCTTGGGCCTGTTTCTGTTAGCCACATGCTGCATGCTGTCTGCATTCGCTTAGAGGCTGCTGATACCATGCTCTTATCACTTGCAAGCATAAATGTGTGCCTTTCCATAAGCGTGTGTATTTGACAAATCTCTATGGCTTAGCTCAACATTAAATCACTGTCTCGAAGCAAAATCTTTCTCATTGCAGCATTATTAACACCACACACAAGCCTGTCTTTTATCAACTTGTCTTTTAAATCACCAAATCTGCACATTTTAGCTTTGTTTCTTAAGTCATTAATATAAGCTGCAAAAGTTTCACTTGGCTTTTGGTCTCTTGTATAAATAAGTGGTTCTCCAATGTAACATTTGTCTGGGGGTTACAAATTTCTCTAAATTTACATTTCAAGCACTCAGGGTCCTCCCTTGATTCAGCTTGTACAACAATATGGAGGTGTTCCCCTTCTTCTGCATATACTGCTGGTGCACACAAATGAACGCTCTCTTTCAATAGCTTCTGACCCATCTAGATTAAGCAGTATAAATGCCCTCATACATGCATCTTTATCAGAAAAAGCTGCCTTTATGAAAATACCATATTCCTGCTCAAACACTTTCCAATTCTCTGCAGTATTATGATCAAACAGCAGTGGACTGGGTATGTGAAATGCCTCTGCCATGCCAGCACACAGTAATAAAGACTCTTGAAATTATTTACAAACACACACACACATATATATGTCAGAAATGTATGCATGAAACTTGTAATTATGCTCAACAGCACAATAGACTTCAAAATAACTGCACTTTACAAAATAAGTTTCCGCAGTACAAGAACACTTAAAAATCACTGTACTTTGTGAAACCATCCTTATCAGTGTGGGGAACACTTTGAAATGACTGCACTTTGAGAATGAACATTACACAGCACAAGAAACTTTTTGAAATGACTGTACTGTGTGAATTAACTCTATACAGTGTAAGATGCACTACGAAATGATTGCACTTTGTGAATGAATTGTATACAGCATAAGAAACTTTTCGAAATGACTGTACTTGTGAAATAACTCTGTACAGTGTAAGAAGCACTATGAAATGACTGCACTTTGTGAATGAATTGTACACAGCACAAAAAAACTTTTTGAAATGACTGTACTTGTGAAATAACTCTGTACAATGTAAGAAACACTTTGAAATAACTGCACTTTGCACACAGTAAACTCTTTGAAATAATTGTACTGTAATAAAGCACACATTGCAAACACTTTGCACACTCTGAGATACTTCAAACAGCTCTAGTTATACTTTGAATAGCTTTAGTCAATGCAAAATAGTAGCTCATATCAAAAAGCATGGTAGTTTACTAAAAAATGCAGTTGCTTTGCTTTTCCATGCTCATTTTGCCCTTTTATGATACTCATTATGCTCATTTGACTTTTATCATGCTCGTTATACCTTTCTTGTGCTCGTTTTACTTTTAATATACTCGTTATACATAAGTATTTTGAATAACTTTATCAAATATCATGGTTTTGAACATTTATTTTAATCAATAATGCATTTTGTGCTTTTTGTTTTATTAATAATATGTTTTGTGCTTTGTGTTTGATTAATAATGTGTTTTGTGCTTTGCAAATGCTTCATATCATTTTCTTTACAAAATAAATCATTTACGCAAGTTTTTATTACCTGAATTAATTCCTGATCTTTTTCAATCATTTCTGCAGGTTGGGACGAGACTTCTACCACCGTGTCATTCAGAAATCCCATTTCTGGCACCATGTCACTCGTCCAGTCAGGTTAAAACAGAACAGTTGTGGGTTTGGTTCAAGCGCTTTATTATATACAAACACATCAGGATTGAGGCTTAGTAACTTACACTTAAATAAACTTATAAACAGACTGACTACTGCAGTCATACATGTTAACACTCTGGCAGTTCACTCAAAACTGCACTGCTGTCTGCAAGTGCTCTCTATTTATATGCATGTGCCCTCACTTTGAAATGCTTCTTAAAGTTACAACACACACTCTGTTTTACACTATGGATTAGCAATATTTTTTTTAAATTACAAAATGTTTTTTTTGTTCTTTTTCTTACTTAAATAAGGCACTGTATACTTCCGCAACAAACCATTATGGCAGGGAAAGGGTAATGCCTATTTTACTTACAAACAATAGGGAGGAGGTATTGTTTAGTCATTAATGTACAACCTGAAGGGCCAAACTAGTGGTCACTCACTGTGGGTAAATATATGAATTATCCATTACTTTGCCATAGTTTGCTGGTGTTACACAATGGAATTTTAAAAAAGAATCATGTTATCTTTCTAAAACAACAGCACAGTACAATGCAACTCCACTCTTCAACTATCTTGCTAATCTGATGCAAGGCAGTGGGATGGCTTTGTTATACAGTATGAATGCACTTGCCAGTCAGTGACCATAACAATGTATTCACAATACAATGAGTCACTTGAGTCTGTGCCAATGGATATAAGACAGCAGAGTAAAAAAGGTAACCTTCTCTTAGTATGCAGAACATGCACATTTTATATCAAAGTGAAGAAATCTCTTTCTCTCTCTTTCCTGTTTACGCACCATGTGGTACATCGAGCAATGAGCACCTTTCAGTGCTCATTGTTTCTGTAGCAGTTACAGGTTTGCTAGCCCAAGGCCCAAAAAGTGAAGAAAATAAGTATTAAAAATCATGTTTGCATAAGGCTGAAGAGACAAATAAAAAAGTATTAGATAAGTTATCCCACTTAGTGTTGGGAAAAATGGCAGCCTTGGGTTTGAAAGCATTTGATATGTCTCACCTGTTGAAGTGTGGCTACTAAATTCACTAATTGGGGGTACTGGGGTTCACCTCCTGACTGATGTGCAATGTACTTTAGTGGGTGGTAAGACCTTTCCACTGGACAGAACCCTTGTGTTGAGGATTTATATTTTCCTGTCAGAGTATTAATGTATAACAGACTATCTGTAAAGGGCATGCTTGCACTGATATGTACACATATTCTAATATTGTTTCATCAGTTAAGTCTACTGCAGGACAAATATGCTGTGAGTTTTTTTATCATTTAATTTTAATGTCTACTTTTTTGGGGGGTGGAGCAGCCTGACAAATAGTTTTCTGTTTTTTTTTTAACATATGGCTACTTTTTGATGTGAGTTTATTTATTTGCATCTAGTCAGGTAGTGGCAGTCATATTGAAAGTATTTAAAGATCTGTGACTGGTTCATCCTGGAAGTAATGCCACACAGAAATAAAAAAGCCAGTGTAGCAAATGGATGCATTAATGCAAACTACTTGCATAATAATAATAATAATAATAATAATAATAATAATAATAATGATTGTAGCTATGATGGATAAGATCGGCAAAGGCACAGCAACCATAAAATGAGAAGAAGACAGGAGAGGTGCATTAGTTTATGCAGACGACTAATGTTATTCAGTAAAAGTAAGGAGATGATGGACAAAATGCTTCAATTAGTAGAAATGCTGACAAAATCATCAAATTTGTACAGCAGGAACACAAACTACATAATATTAATAAGTCTATTAACATAAGACTTCTTTTTTTAACTGAAGTTGCAAGGAAGTTTATGGAGAAAATAAAATATAAAATCATGTCAGGCACAATACACATTAGTATGCCACTTAAAAAGAGTCACTGATGAAGATAGCATCAATAACTCCAAAATCCCCACACATTCATCCGTTCCTCTTCAAAAATGCTTCTTTGGGTGAGAGTAATGTTGCTACCGAAGTAAGCACAGTAGACCAATATTTCCTATGCCCAACAACAGTCTCCAGCTCTTCCAATGGGATTTCTAGATATTCTTAGGTAAGCCAAGAGCTATAATCTACCCATTGTTTCTAGGTCTGCTCCAGGGTTTCATCCCAGCAGGCCTTGCCTGGTATTCCTCCTGCTGAAGACACCCAGGGACATGCACATCCTCACAAGATGCACAGACCACCTCAGCTGACTCCTGTGAACATACACTAACAGTGACAACATTCTGACATCCTCCTGGATTGCCACACTGCTCCTTCTGCCACAGGTAATGAGTTCAGATACTCTGGGAAGGATCCATTTTCTACATCTTATGTCTGTGATCTTATTCTTTCATTCACTACCCAAAGCTTGTGACCACAGTCAAGGGTGGTAACACAGACTGACCAATAAACTGACAGTCCTGTTCTATGTCCCAGTGACGATGACAGGAGCCAAGAGTGATGTATAGGGATGTCCACTGTGTAGGAGAAAGAAACAAAATGCCTGAATGAATGAACATTGTCTAATGTCAGACACTATATAAACATCTCAGTAACTCTATAAAGGGGCAATTTATTACATACAGCATAATAATTCTAGCTTGATGCATAGCAACTGTCCCATCCTTCTCACAAAATTGTTACAGAAATGGCCATTAATTTGAAGAAATAAGTTGAAACTTAATATATAAATCCAAAGATTGGAATGGAAGACAAACTATTTCTAGACTGTATTACGGATCATTCACCCAATATACCATGTCATACATAACCCATTA
>NC_056751.1:442443772-442452648 GCF_019279795.1 Protopterus annectens
TATATGACTGGTTCAAACAGGGCTTTTTATTTTGTCCAGCGATTACACCTGGTAGCTCAAATGACTGCCATAACAGTGTGTAAGCAGGCATAGCAGGCTACATCTTAATAGGAGAGCAGTCAAATCTGCTGGGTTGTCTTGAAAGACAGCTCAGCTGCTGTGCCATTGGTCATATTTTTTCTGATATTTTATGATTTCCACACACCACGCATACTCACAGCATAATGGACCTTATGGGTCTGTGTGCTGCACAAGCTTTACACAAAAGTTTAACATAAAAAACATTGCATTCTTCAAAAGAAAAAATATTAAGAAGTAGATGAACAAAAAGATGGTAGGGCTGTAACCCACTATCCCAATAGTATTAATTGCTGCTGCATGTCTGTATTATTCATGTTTTACATTTATCTATATCAAAAACATCATCCCAGTTTTTTGTAATAGTTTTTATCTTAGAAGATACATGTATGTAGACTCACTCTCTTCCTGTACAGCACTTCTAAATTTACATCTTATACTGTAACATCCTCTTTGGCTACATGTCACTATCTATTTTTTATTTAACATCATTGAATCTTGTTGCCTGGCTCTGCCATAGGCTCATGTATCTGGTAAATGTTATTTCCTTCCATGTAAAAAGCAATGATTTTGTTAGGGCTTAATTGCTGAAACTGGAAATCCTTATGTTGAAGACAACACACTTGTTTTCAAATACCTACAGACAAGGCTTTTGTTTTTTCAGTGTCTACCTCTTTTACCGATCTTGTCAGCCTTATTTCTAATCGGTGTACTCTCAGGTATATTTGATACCGATTTTTCTTCTTATTGCCTTTGCTTGTCTTCTATTTAAAGATAACTAAAAGGGAACTTAGTTGAAGTACTTGTGTTTTTTTGTCCTTTTTCAGTGTTTCTATCTTTAAAAAAATCTACTTTTAACTTTAATGATAACAAAGTAGACCTTTTTCATATTGTTATGCTCTTTTCAAACGTAACCATTATGGTTAAGGTTTTCATCTCCTAAGCAAAAAATGCAAGGTTTAATCCTTATCTCCAGCTAATACCTGTGTGGAGTATGCATGTTCTCCCTGCGTCTCTGTGGACTTACTTGCACCTCCCAAAAACATGCTGAGTGCTTTCACCTGAAACTCACGCCAGAGTCATGGGCAGCAGCAAAGGCTCTAGGTGGTGCCTACTGGGGAAGAGTTGTATAGACTGACCATTTTAGGTTATCAACTTTGATCACAGAATGTGCATTGTGCAAAGGCTAGTCACTCAATGCTGTAAATGAACTGGCCTCAAGGTAATTGGATATGTTGACTAATATCACCACAAATGGAGATGGGTATCTGCCACTGATAAGTGAGAAAAGGATCCAGCCTACTCAGACCTACACCAGGGACCTCATGCTAATGGTGTGTGGGGGGGCAATGTGCCTCTATAAGGTGTGTGCCCACCCTGAAGCCCTTCATCCCTGTATCAATAAACTACCAGGGTCGCATTACCTTGGACAGCTCTGCTGAATGAAAGTTGGAAGTAAAAACAAACAACCTGGCAAAAATGAACTAGGAATTGCTACACTCAGTACAGGTTCACTGACAAGATGCAGTTTGGAAGTGGATGACATGATAGTAAGAAAGAAGCTGTACATTCCTTGTATCCAGAAGAAAAGATGGAAGGGCAGTACAGCAAAGACCAGGAAGTTATCAAATGAAAGAAAAAGTGCAGGAAAAACTAGACGATAGAAAAGATGGACGATATTAAGAAGAAATACTGATTGGCTAATAAAAAGGATAAGAAAGCAGATGTAAAAGCAAATCACAAGGCATCGGAGGCACTCTATCAGCTTCTGGAAAGTGACTCAGCAGATTGCACAAAGAAACTCTAGTGATTGCAAGGCAGACAGAGAGACATACTCATCACATACCCTTTATAAGAATTTCCATAAAAAAACCTGCTCATTAGTCCACAGGACATCAAAGGCAGATGGAAGGAGAACTTCCAGCAGTTTCTGAATAAAGTAAACACCAGAGAAGCTGTACTCCCCCAGTCACAGCCTCCAATGAAAGAGGAAGAAGAACCCGACCTAGAACAAGTAAGAAAGTGTTAAGAAAATGAAGTCACGAAAAGCAGCAGCCTCAGATGAGGTCACAGCAGGTATGATCAAGATGTTAGGTGAGACATGGGAGAAATGGTTCCAGGGTTAATTATAGCTGAATGAAGAGAAAGGTGTACCCCAAATTACTGGAGAGTACACATTCTCATGCCAGTGTATTAAACATATGACAAGGTTCAAAGAAAGCTGATTTGAACAGTCCGGTGATGGTTTGAAGTCCAAGAAACACTAGTAGAATTAGTGCAATCTACGTAAAGGGACCCAGTGGCACAAATACAAACAGTCTTTGGACTCAGAGAGATGTTTCCAGTGGGAGTGGGTCTGCATCCGAGCTTAGTTCTTGAGTTCACATACTCTTCATACTAGTGATGGTCTGCATTAACAAACAGATCACAGGGGACAGACCAACAAAGCTGCTGTATGTAGACAATGTGGCATTACAAGCAGACTCTGAACAAGAATTTCAGAAGATGTTTGGAGAATGGAATACAAAACTGAAGGTACATGGAATGAAACTAAGTATAGAGGTTTAACACTAGAATTAGAGGGGCTGTAGCCAACTGTCACAGAATGTCAGGAGTAGTGTGAGACAGAAGAATGCCAAAGATGCTGATACGTAAGGTCTACAAAACAGTGGTGTGACCAATACTACTGTATGGTACAAAAACCTAGGCAGTAAAGGCAGAGCAGTTAAGGAAGATAGAAGTGATGGAAATTAAGTGTCTGAGACCAGTGTTAGGATGCAAACTGAAGGACGGATGAAGAAATGAAACCAGTGCAGAAGCCAAGGTAGTTCCATTTGCAGAAAAGGTCAAAGAGAACAGATTACTGTAGTTCAGCACATCTGCAAGAAATCAGAAGATGATCTGGTGAAGAAGAATTGGTAGAGACAGGAAGAAGACGAGAGGAAACAAGGGCATCCAGCAAAGAGATGGATGGACTGTGTGAGTGAAGGCCTGCATTGATAGAAGTGGTGACAGTGGATGTGGTACCCCAACTCAAGTGGGAAATGGGGAAAAAGAAAGTTGATAATAATTAGTTTTGTAAATGTAATTAAAATATTTTTTTTTCAGTACCAATTTTACCACGGTCCTTTAAAATTACGGGTACTTCTCTCTTACAAGGTGTACCAAAAATCCTTTCCACATAACAGAGATAGACATTGATAAAGGCACAGCAGGGGCACCACCACACAAACAATGATGGATTTTTATTGGATATTAAATAACTCACCTGAGTATATTACTGACTGTATCAGTGAGGCAGCAACGTAGCCATGTGACTAGTCTTGCTGAGTGAAAAAGCCAAACAGATAAAATCTGAATTGCTTTTATTTAAAATTGGAGTCTTTTTTCCTCAAGCAGAGTTCTGATTTTCAATAAAATGAAAGAAAGTGGAAAATCCACCAATGGTTCATAGCATATTAATGAACCTGATGCATATTAACAGCAAACAGGACCATGGGTATGAAAAACAAACCAGATAAAATAGACTAAATAACGATACTCATGTCAGGCAAAGGATATAAATATAGCAAAAAATGGTAAAAAAGACATAAGCATTTGTTTATCAAATCCAAATGTGTACACAAGTTAAATAAATAAAATAAAAAAATAAACAAAAATGTTAGTTAAGCATATACTAAAACAGTAAATTAACATAACACATTTAGAAATAATGGAACAGCAGAGGCATAGTATAAAGATGTTCGTAAACTACAAATTAACATCAGAAACCAAACATTTTCAGAACACAGTACTTCTTTCACCGAGTTTCAGACAAAGAATGCAAGTTAATCTGATTTGTGATCAGCAGAGATACACTGCAAAAACATTTAGGAATCCTTTATTATAAATTTGGTACAATTCTATTAGCTAATTACATTACTGCAAGTCAGATCTATGAGCACAAATAAACTTCCTGAGATATTAGCAAGTTTCCCTGTGAACAGCAATCACAATATGGTATCTGACCACTGGAGAAGTGCCATACCAATGTTGGTCACAACTATGCAATGACAGATCACTGAATTTGGCATTTCAGCACTTTTAAAAGTGTTCTTTTTAAGACTGTTCATGAGCTTACCGGCTTTCATAAATGGCACTAAAAGGGACAGGCATGAATGAACAATGGGCACTACTTACTTTTAGGAATAAGGCATACCTCTTTTGCATATCTCATCTTTGAGAATGCTTTCCTATTTCTCAAAGGATACTGCCAAATCTACACTGAATGCAGTTGGGGTTGTCCCCCATACCTCTAACTAATGTAAAAGTCCTCCAGGGCCATGACATTTGTGGAAAAGGGCAGAAATGCTAGGTGAATTTAGCGATATTGCTTACGCACAATGCCTCCTTGGTTGCTGTAACCACTGCTAAATGATGCAGGTTCACACATCTCAAGAGAAGGGTTTGAAGGAACTTTGCGATGAAAGTGCTTCCAGGTGAAGGTAAGATCAGATTCTGCTGGGAAGAGGGACATCTTAAGCATGCACAGCATGTTGCAAATATTGCAGACATGCATGGAAGCATGCATATGGTGCATGTATGCACACAGTGGTTCATCTGAGAGCAGAAGGGGAATACAAGCTGCATAAAACTAACTAAATAAATAATTCCGTGATTTCATCTTAAAAAATTGGGAGAACACCTAAAGGTAAGGGATGGGGAAAGCAGCAACATTTTTTAAAACCCATGTTTTATAGTAGCTGTGAGTGGACTTTGCATTTTGAACATCCATTCCAAAATCAAATTGCTTTATTTATTTTATTTTTGTTTACTGGAGATAGTACACTGATCTCAATGGACCATTTGCAGGCACAGTCCGCGTGAACAGATCACATAAAAATGAATAAAACACATTTACAGATACAAGGATATGCTAAAACACACACACACACACATATATATATATATATATATATATATGTGTGTGTGTGTGTGTGTGTGTGTGTGTGTGTGTGTCTGTGTGTGTGTGTGTGTGTGTGTGTGTGTGTGTGTGTAGTAGGCAGTGTGCACCATCTTCCCCTCATCCATGGCTTTGGTCACTGTCTCAAAGAAATCGACCAAATTTAGCAGACATAACCTCCCCTCGACGATGCCAAACAGTATGGGATCAAGTGTTTGGAGGTTGCCAATGTCCTTGTTACTGAGGTCCATGATAATCTGTTCCATGGCCCTGCAGATCAGGCTAGTTAGGCTGATGGGTCTATAATTTCCTGGATCGGTGGACGCTCCGCTCCACTTTTATGTAAAGGAATGACAGTGGCTGTCTTCCACTTAGCTGGCACGAAGCCAGTACTCAGGCTTTGCTTGAATAGAGTTCCTAATAGTGCTGCAAGTTCCTGCCTGAGTTTACATAGGATGCAGCCTGGGATGTTATCGGGTCCCATGGAGGCTGTATTTTTTGCTTTAGAGAGAGTAGTGATGACCTGTTCCCTAGATATAAGGGGAAGGGGGCAGGTACTGGGGATGTCCTGATTTATATGTCCTGATTTACTGATGGGGGACAGAGGGCTAAAGTTTTTGTTGAATCTGTCAGCCAGCAAGTTTGCTATATATACGGCATTTGTATATGTGGTGTCCTTGACCACCAGTTCTGAACAGATCTGGGTGCTTCCTTTGAGGTTGCGGACATATATGAAGGAGGCCTTATGATTATCTCTAGTAGATGTAGCCAATTTGGACTAGAAGTTTGCTTTAGAGGATTTTACTAGTGCTCTTATTTGCTTGTTCAGGCTACAGAAACATTGTTTCCAATTTGGCGCCTTCCCTTTCTTGGTCAGCAATTTTTTCCTTTTGTTACAGAGTTTATTTATTGCAGATGTCCACCAGACAGGTTTACTCTTCCTTGCGGAGGATGACTTAGTCCTGTCAGGTATTCCTGATTCCATGCATCTATATAAATGCTCGTATAGTGCTTTGGTGTAGTTTTGAATACTGGTGCTAGTTCCTACAGAGGGGGAGGTGGCTGTGAAGTTGTTTATACCATCCCTCAAGAGACTGTAATCAGCTTTGGAAAAGTTTTATGTCTGATCCTAGCTAGAGAGGGGTTGGGGAGATGGTGACTTCGAAAGTAGTCGGATCTTACCAGGGAGGATGATACTATAGGGATGCTGCAATGGTTAATCATGTTGGTTAATATCAAGTCCAAGATATTATCACCCCTTGTGGGGGTGGGTATCGAATAGCTGTTGCAAGGCATTTGCATTGAGAAAATCAAGGACTCTCTGGGCATTTGTGTTCCAGTATGAGTAGTTATTCCAGTCGATGTTTGGGAAGTTAAAGTCACCCAGGATCAGGGTAAAGGGTTAAATCTTGATAGATTCAAACAGGACAAATAGGCAAATTGGGCATCTTGAGTCAGATTTGTGGGCCGGTAGCTAACTACGATTTGAATAGGGGTCTTGTCAATGGTTAACTGCACCTGGAGTGTCTCCTGTGCGTCATATTATTTGACCAGCATGGAGGTGTGTATGTGTTTAATGTATATTGAAACTCCACCTCCTTTGGCTTTACTCCCCACAGTTTGGGGTCTGAATGTATGATAGGATGAGTAACCAGGCAAGGCTGGTATGCTCTCCAAAGCCTTGAGCCAGGTCTCCGTTACTGCACAGATGTCAGCATTCTCCAGGTTTAGGAATGCTTGCAATTAGTGCAGTTTCATGTTTAGACCCCTAGCGTTTAGCAGCATGACCTTTAATTTGTGTTTTGTTGAAATTTTTATGTTGGTAGTTTTAACCTAGTCACTTTTCCTAAAAAAAGGCACTACAGGGGAGGCAAGAATCACAGAGATAGCAATCTTACTCATCTGTGGCACCTTATGTGATATGTTCTGGAGAACAAAACTAAGGTAAGGTAAGGCCTGAGTGTGATATTTATAATTTTCAAATTGTGACATGTTCACTACTTTTACATATCACTTTATTTACAAGCAACCAGATCTACTTATGGTCTCATGAAATTCCTACTGCACTCTTACATTGTACAGTGATGGATGGATACAAGTACAACGACTTGACATGAGGAGTGGATTTGATATATACATTACTTGCTTCTATGCATAGTTAAGGTATTTGCCTCACAGGTACAAGTTTGATTCTAATCTTGGGTTATTAGCTAGGCTTAAAATAACCTAGTATTCACCTAAGAACTTGTTAATATATAGCAGTCAACCAAAATGCATGCAACTGTTTGTTTGCCCATTTCCAGGCTTAGATCCTTCAGAATTACTCTTTTAAGGATAATGTAGATCCATGTGAAATCAGAAGGTCAGCACACTTGCAGAATACTGCATGGCACATTATCAGCTATAAAAGAAAAGAAGACTTGTAAACGAGTGATTTATTCTCAGAATATAAAGAAAACTTATGACACATTCTATCTTAACTAAACGTGTAGGCGGTAAAATGAAGAAACCACCTGAAGAAGTGCGCCCATGAGGGCCAGCTGTTTGGTCCGTGTTCATAGCTTCTAAGTTATCATTGAGAAATCAAGCCGGCAGGATGACGTAGTAGGTCACATCGAGTGCGACAGAACGACTGAAAAACAGGGGTTGTCCCGCACACCATAACTGCAGCAGAATATATTTATTTTCCCGTAGTAAACCTGGAATTTATCCACTACAGGGCACTGCTCTACGTGACACAAGTCGTGTTGTGAGTCACTGTTGTAAAGAAAAGCCCCCATTCGTTGTAGTGTATTGCGTCACAAGAACCCCCCGACTCCAGGATGGAGACGCCGTGTTAAAGGGGGCGTGCGTCAGCCTTGCAATGGTCCTGCATGGGGTAGAGCGCGTATCCCGAGCGAGACCGGCGTCTGCTGCTTTAAATCCAGGGGACTCACCTGACGCCCAGCTACTGGTCTGACCTGGCAAGGTAACCCGCCACCCGTTTACTTCCTAAATGCACTTAGTGGGTTTTTTTGCTAACAGCTGCGACCCCGCATCACGTGTCCCTTAGCAACCTTGTCAGATTCTCATCCCATCAGACAGAAATGAGGAATGCCTTTGATTTAAGGGCTTAAGGGACATACTGTATGACCCAAGAAATTGGAACCAGCTTGACTGGACCCAGTGGGTTGTGAAAATGACAAGGTCCAGGGGAGGCGGGGGGGCTTATAGTACATAAATGTGTTGTTTAGCTTTAAAATAACTGTGTGGGTTACTATGACCTTTTTAGCCATAACAACTGCACCTGTCTCTAGGGCTTGGAGTTAGAGAATTTGCGTGCATTGAATATGTGTTTTTGCTTGTGAGTTGAAGTAATAATGAGGGGCAGAAGGCTGTCGGGCATCGACAGTTTGCTGTCCCAGTAATGGATGCTCAGTTTCGGACAGAGTGACTATGTGACAGGCCTGCTGGAAAGAAAGCTTTCTGCTTTTAAGTGCTGGAGCTGCATTTCTGTTGACTAGAGCTGTGTTGTAGAGCCGCACGAGGATGTTTAGGAAGCACGTTTGCTGTGTTTTTGTAGTGCTCCTTAGTTAAAGTGATGGTGCACTGGTCCTTGTAACTGTGCAGCACTGTGCACAACCGTGAATACTGACTGAGAAAATAGTAGGGATACACTGGCATTTCGGGGGGTAATAACACAATAACCTTTGGGTACTACGCTGAAGTTGCAGATCACTGGCGGCACTGTCCATTTTCGAACTTCCCGGTAGAATTTTCTGTAGTCTTTACAGACAGGGCCTTTTTTTCCCCCGGTTTTTTGGTTTTGGTCCCCTTAAAAATGGGCCCCCCCCAAGGGAATTTTTTAAAAACTGAA
>NC_056751.1:442453148-442495648 GCF_019279795.1 Protopterus annectens
ACAATCACTACATTACAATAATAAGAGTATCACTTACCATACATAAAAAGGGCCAGTGAGCCAAGTAAAAAAACATGAACTAACTTTTATCACACACACAGTGTGATATATCAACCGAAAATGGGATTCCCTGATGGCTATCAACGTTTTGCTTTATTAAAATGCCATGATTTGCATCTGTGGCATTTCCATTGGCATTGGCACTTGGATATATATTTTTTTCAGGTAAAGAAACAAAGTGAATAATAAGCTTTGAAAATAAAAAAATAGTTTATTTTTTCAGTTCTTTTAAAACTATAAAAAGGTCTTTATACAAAAATACTGTAACAGGATCAGGGTTAAGCAAACATTTACCCATCAGTGGGGGTGTTTTATTATTCTCCTTTTGTTGTCTCATTATGCAAACTGAACTCCTATCCATCACGAAATTGGGAAGAACTATACACCAGGTTCCAACTTAGTGTTCCATTATCATCTAATCCAGTTACTTTCTTGGAAAGAAAGAACTGGGAAGTAGTATAAGGGCTGATGAAATGTAGTCTGTATATCATGCGCATTGCTGTAGGAATTGAGGCAGCACATTCCAAAGCAAAATAAACCTGGAATTCCTAGGGAGGTGATGATACAGAGTGCAAGTGATCTGTACAGAGAACAATGTGCCAATAAAAGGCCAGAACAAGGATGTACTTTATAACGGTCATGGGTCAAAGACTATAATGCTATAAACTCTTAGACTCAGCTAAAGCAGTTGCGATAAGGTTGCTGGTGCTTCTATCCCTGTACATGGCAGACTGGGAATTTGTAGGAATTTTATTAGACATTTCTAACTATACTTACTAGCATTTGCTGTAAAAATACTATCAATTTACTACACTAAATATGATTATGACTTTGTTTACTGGCATACTTTTACTACATCGCGCATGCATGAAGAACAAAGGACCAAAATCTATATTAAAACATCCAGTTGTAACAAAAGGTACAGTAGGAAAATAATTCTGTACACCCAAGCAACACACTGAGATGGACTACAAAATGTGAAGCCAAATCCAAGTAAATTCCAATGTGAGCTCCGCATTCTATGCCTAGGCATCTCCATGATCTAATGTAGTTGCATTCTGGAACCTGTTTCTATGCACCTAGGGGTTGCAGGACTTCCTTCAGCTGAGTTACTGTTGACATTTAAGAAATTATTCATATAGGGCAGTCTCTGAAAGCTCCATACAAAAATGATTCTGCTTGTGGATGCCTCAGAGTTCAACATAAAGGCCTACTAAAATGGATACAGTAGGAACAGGAAAGCATAGAGGCTGAAACTTTTGTCCGGCGTAATAGCTTCAACAAAGTGAAACAGACACTCATTTGTCTTTGCATTACAGTAATATCTGTCTCATAAACCAGACTATGAGGATCTAAGATTGCATTCCTGAACTGCATGCCTCATGCCACACCCACCCGATGGCCAAATGAACAAAGACCCATGCCCAGAACTACATCAGTGAGAACAGTATACCAAACTAGCTTGTGAGCATTGCAAGAACACTCATCAAATACCCCACCATGCAACTACCCAGGAACAAACAGACTCCTCAACCTTTGCGTCAGTTTGTTGGGGTGGTGGGGGGGGGGGGGGGCTGCACCGTACATTTGGTCAAGGAAGCTGTTTTTTCAGAAATCCATTGTTCTATGACAAAGTAAATTTATTAAAATGAATCTTGGGGCTTAAAATAATCTACACACGCATGTGTATATTTGTTGTTTGCACAACTACAATTTCTAGTTATCTGCGTGCAGGTCCATACCAACAGAAAAGCAAAACATAAAAAACAGGACTGACAGTTTGGTTGGAAATGAGGTCAAGGTCTAACTAACACTGAGCCTATGGGACAGGCAGGCCTCAGTATCTGATGGTTGTTTCTGCCATTCTGAGGGAAGGTGTGGGACTTGTACTGTCACCAGAAGGCTGCAGCCTATAGGTAGATGGCACCCAAGATAAAGTTATGAAGCACTGATTTGACATATTGAACTGGAGGTTTATGCACTGAATGATTGGGCAAGTGAACCAGCCAGATCATAGATGCAAAATGGAAAAGGTCAGCATCAGCTGAAGATGATGTATACTAACAAAAGACAATGTCATACGGTGACTGACATTTGTAGATTTATAAGAATAAGTCTGAAACTATCAACAAGATCAGCTTGCAGTTTAGCACCCATGAGACATAAAAACAGTGACTGAAACCTGAACAGAAAGTCAGTAAAACAAGAAGAAAGTTTGAGGAGAGTTATGCTTTAGAAGCCATGCTAAATCATATCAAATCAATTATCGCATACCTCTACAAAAAGCCTCAAATGAGAGCTGTGTTGGCAATGGGAAATGAACATGCCTTACAGAGACAGTTGAAGGGATGGCCTATTAATGTATCCAACTCTCATAATGAGCAAATTTAAAACGTTCAGAAGGCATTATTTCACATTTTGTATGAACTCACAGGCAAGTGCATGTTTTCTCTAATCTGGCTTCTAATCTCACCTGAGTGACATTTAAAAATGGACTGCACTGGAAGGAATATAAACCTGGCTGCAGTGCAAGAAAGAAATTCAAATTCACGTTTATTTATAAATTTTGGCATAGGTATGGCTGAATTAAAGTGAATACAAACACAATAAACAGATAAAATAAACAAAATGTGTTAAGGTTCCCAACCCACTTATGATCAGATAGTACAGGAACAAAATGGTCTTATTAAAATGCAAGTTGAAAAAGACATGTTTTGAGGGACTTCTTGAATTTGTGCAAAGTCAGAGACTCTTGAATCTACTGGAGCAGTAAGTTTCAAAGGTGCAGAATTCAGTAAGAGAAATACTAAAGGATTCAAAGTGATAAACTGAAAGAATTAATATCCAAGGATATTTAATGAAAAATACATTGCTGAAAATCACTTTCTACGATTTTTACACTGCATTTTGGATTGGCTCCCCCCTCCCCCCACACACACCTCCCCAGTTTAAATATACCAATTACAAACATGCATAACAATTGAGAAAAATGCAACCTCAAGGATTGCTAAAAGTGTTTACATTCAACTGAATGACATTCAATATAAACGTCTTCAGTAATGCAACTGTATTACAGATAAATCCCAGAGGACTAAAGATTCAACCTCTGAACAAAAGCAGCCCATACATGGCTGAGTAGAGAAAGGTGGCCAGAAACATAGGTAAAGGGGGACCTAGAGCATGCAGGACAAGTATGAGGTCATATAAGCAGGCAGTATTAAGTTCTACAAGAATTGTGCGATACGACATTATCAAGGTGCACCATTATGTACTCAGACTGTGGAGCCCTACATCACCTGGGGAAATACTAAATTCAATGCCAGGAACCCCAGGGTACAGGGAACTACAGTAATCTGTTCAATGAGGAACCAAAGTATGTATGAAATAACTATGTCTTCTGAAGGCAGTTATTTAATACAGGTGAAGTACTTGAGAAGGTAACAACATGGCCTAACCATTCATGATAACCGATCCCCAAGTATAAGCATACCATCAAGAGTAATACAATCCTGGACCTTTGGACAAATACCAGTCTGTGACTCAATGACTGATACCGTGGCTCATTGTCACACTAGGAGTCCTTAGGCATGGCTTATTCAGTTTAAATTGGTTACGATGCATAGAAATATGGATATGGCTCATATTGTCAGCTAAAGATTTCTAGTACAACTGCATAACAATGATACCACAGTCCTCTCCAAATACATTTGTGGCACCGACAGAGAACAGCATGAGACAACTTGGAGCCTTAAGGACCTCACAGATTCACAGTCTAGAAAGATGTTCAATGAGAAATGCACCTTAGGGACCACCCTGTGCCAGGAAGCCAAAAGGTAAGAGGTAAACCATTGAGAATCATTCATGAGAGGTTGTGGTCGCCAAGTAGATAGGAGGACCTGCCACTTGACTTAAGTCTTTGCTCTGTTTCCCTTAGGAGATGGTACCCTGCACCAAGTCAAGAGTGTCATAAGTCACAAGGTAGACAGGACATACACAAATTAGGGACAGCTGGTCTACAGAACAGGTGAAGATCTTGATGCAGGCCAAGAGCTGAGACAAGCTCAGTTGGATCACTCCCACTTCACTTCAACTGGAAACTGGGTCAGGATAGGACTAACAGTACAGAAATAACACTTCCTGCACTGGGCAGCTTGAGATGAGGGTTCACACCAGTGGAAACTCAACTAAAGTCTAGAAGAGGCAGTGATTGTGCCAGAAGTCCAGCTCTACCACCAAGTCAAAGGCCATCACACAAAAATGGAAAGCCAAGTCTAAGCTATATCTAAATCTATGGGTCTCTGAGCTAACAATCTAAATAAACCCCAATTATTTCATGATGCAATGGATTTTTTTGAGAGCCATTTACTTCTCATCAAGCCAGATGCAAAACTCATCCAAGTTAAGCCAATTAGAGCTACCCAGCTGAAAGGTGAATAGAAAGTACAGTGATCTCCTATAAAGTTCTCAAGCAATGTATGTGCAGAGATACATGAAGTCTTTTTTCCCCACTGCTCTTTACATAGTCCTTATTCAATCAGGTAAGCCCACTGGGCAAACCATCCCTTTGCGGTGGTGACTAGGAAACAATGTTTGGTTAAGTGACTTCTTCAGTCACACAGCATGCAAATGGAGGCTGTGGGAATACAACCCATGACTTTGCAAGGCCTAGTTCTAAGAGTACATAATCTTACGCCTCTGTGCCAAACTGCAAGGAGGTGATATTAATACCTGAAACTTATGAAGACTACTGCAAGGAGGTGATATTAATACCTGAAACTTGTGAAGACTACAGGAAAGGGAGATAGAATATTGCAACCATGCCCCCAATCCTGTCCCACCACGTGCAATGTAGAATAACAAAATATCATAGCAGCATCGTATCCAGCTACTCCTATGCAAGCCTATCTTTCTAAACCAGAACTAAATATAAGGCATTTGACATGGCAAAAATAGTTTCATTTCTCATTAGGGATCTTCAGTATTGCTACCAATCAGGTTAAGAATGGTACATAGAGGTAAATACACTAGTGTTTTCAGATCTGGATGATGCATGAAAATATCTGCAATTTGTTTTCTAGCAGTCTCAGAAAAAACTACAGCAAATGTTGTGTTGATTAATAATCAGTGGTGGAGAACCCCCTGTATAAGGTACATAGTAAATGACTGATACCCAGATTGCATTAAAACATCAGCAAAATAAGGTCAATACTATAAAAAGCAGACTTTTACTAACAAAGCAAGTTAAATTTTTTTTTGCTGGTGGCAAGAAACACTGTCCCCCACATCTTTTAATATATTATCTCCAAGATTACTTAGCATTTGGGGTAAGGGGAAACTTCCTTCCCTCCATTTTAATGCTCAGTGATTTACTTAGCCACAACAGCTAACTAACATGGATTTGACTAACAAACACAATACTGTAGCCTATTCTGAACAAAACAGAAATGATGAAATGAAACCATTATATCCTGTTTATATGTGTGCTTTTTTCCAATTATGATTTATGCAACTTTAAACTAGTTTGTGATGGCAAATCATGGGTATTTGCTAAATATACTTAGATACAACTATCAAGATAATGGGGTTCTTGCAGACTTGGTCAAAGGTCTATTTTAATGAATGTGTTCTTTTAGTGGAAAACTCATTGCCTGCATGCATTATCAAGTGCACCATTAATCAAATGCTGCAGATATCGAATGGAGGAAGATGGTTTGTGGCAGGTAAGTAGGGTTAATGTTGCTAATGTTGCTAATGATGACATTTTTGGATACATCAAAAGTTTTGGCGTTAGGAATGTGCGTACAAATGGTCGCATGTTAGGGTTAGATCAAGAGCTAGATAAGGGAATAGATTCAGAGTTGTGAGAGTGTGTTTGTGGGTTAACAATAGATTAAGGACTAGCTTAAGGAGATACATTTAGAGGTGTGTGTGTGTGTGTGTGTGTGTGTGTGTGTGTGTGTGTGTGTGTGTGTGTGTGTGTGTTGCTGCACCTGATGAGCGGCTGAGTGTCTTGTGTAGTAGTAGGAGTGTCCCATAAAGAGTTTTTCTAAGGTAAGGTGTAGGTTTAGGGATAGGATTAGAATGCATTACTAAGGTGGTACAGGAAAAGCCCACCTGCTCACCTTAGTAATACATGCTAACCCTAACCCTATTCCTTCCGTTGGAGAAACCCTAACGTAACACAACCAATATGCAGACAAACAGTCTGAGTATGGTGGCAGGGTTTTTCTTATAAGATTGTTTTACATTTGTGATCTTATTTGCTACATTTAGTTTTCAGTAAGTGTGTTTTTTGGTATGTCAGCATTGATTTATAGTGATTTGACATTTGTGCATTTTGGCTACTTACAGTTTCTGATAAGAAGTTTACATTGTTGTGCTATAGATGTCAAGTTTAGTTCTGCAGAAAATATGTTAACTGTCTTTCACAGATAGGAGGTATACCTATGATTTGCAAAATACAGTATGTACATTTGTAGTTTATATAGCCTGTCCTAAACCTTTAATACTGCAATGCTAGATGAGCACATCAGCTTTTATGTTATTTGACATATTGCTTGATTTTTCATTCACAATTAATGTTGTAAAAATTAGCTAGTAAAATAAAAAAAGCATTAAAAGAATCACAACAAAAGTTAGGTATGGTTACTGAACAAATTGCTGGTTATATCAACAATATTTAGCTGTCAATCTAATATCACAGTCAAATTCTGTCCTAAAAGGAAGAACACTAAGCTGTCCCCCGACTTTAAATCACAGTCAACTCAGTACAAAGAAACACAACAACCAGGGAACCGTCTGGCTGCCTTTTCTATACCATACTTACCTTAGGATCAGTTATAATAGAGAATAATCCTTTCTTACCCAATGTCAAAAGTAACTGTATAATCAAGCTATGACTAAGGCTGAGAGGTTTGTTAAGTCTGTCATACCCAGGTCCCAACTCCTCTAAGACCAGCTACAAAGAAACAATCTGAAGTACCCAAATGGGCAATGCAACAGTTTGCTTCTACTGAAAACCAAAGATCTTTTTCTCAAATAGCATATTCCTCTATTCTGCAGTGATGCAAGTTTTTTCTTGTAACAAAGACAACCAATGCAGACAAGGACAGAACATGCAAACTTCAGACAGTCAGGACCACAAGTGAGGATTGAACTCCAGACCTGAAGCTGTGATATAATAATTTTACCAATGAGAAACTGTACTGCCATATCAAAAACATTACAGTGAGCTCTATTTTGGCGATTTATATGCTAATAAAACAACAGTTATTTACTCCTTCACAACAGGTGGTATCCGTGTACCCTGCTAATAAACTGTGAAAACACTTGAATATGGCTAGCTTGAGAATTTGCCTACTCCGAGTACCAAAGATAGGCACAGTATAGCACTTCTGCTGGGCTAGAATTCACCTCATTATGGCATGCACGGGTATGACATCTGGTATTTAAATGAACTACAGCTACACCTCAATGGAAGTCACAGACCCAAGAGTCCGAGGGTGAAAGTGAGAAAGCAGCAAATTCCCATGCATTGTGTGCTGTAAAGTGCACTGTGGTCTCACCAGTACCACTGTGACAACACAAGGTTATTACTGCTGTCAAAGGACAGTGCAAATTCACTATGGAACCAACATGAGACAGTGATTCTCCTTCCAGAGCCTTGATCCCCTCTTACAGACATTCCCTGCTGTAAGTCAGTCAAAACATGTGATTAGTTTCAGTAAGGAGCATAAATCTACTCTGCAGAGCACACACAATGCATACAGCAGACACAGAGAGTGCAAATGGTTTAGCTGCGTGACCAAATGCAGGAAGATGCTGGGAGGCATGTAATGTGGCAGTGGAATATGCTCAAAGAAGTTCTGGTGAGTGAGGAAAGTGCTGTTTTTCTAAAAGTCTTGTTATCAAGTAAAGTCTATGAAACTGAAAAAAAAAAGTGGCAGCACTTGCAACAGCATCTCTTAGTGACAGCACTTTATTGGACACCTTTGGCTCAGTTCAAGTATGCAACAAGCCAAGCCTGTGAAAAGAAATTACATCAGTTTAGCTACGGTTAGAAATTTTGCGCCAAGTGTACGTTGTCTTAATCACATAACATTTAAATGCTACAATGCAGACTGTTCTGTGCTCACTGAAATCTAATTCAATGGACTATTAATATGCTTGCCCTTTCTGCTAAACCTGCCTGAGGGATTAGCAAACCCCCCAAAAGTTCAACATAATATTAACTGAATTAACTTCACAGTCTGAAACATGCTGCTGTTCTCAAACAGCCTGTGGTACATTACGGATGACTTGTCTTTATCAAGAAACCATATAAAGAGCTCAGTGCATAACATAATATCAGAAAATCCAGCTCAGACATGAGGGGTGTCCGCATGCATGCACATAATGGCTGATTACACCAGCATATTCAGTAATATGATAACAGAAGATTCCAAATGATAGCTATTCTAACCATTTTTACCAGTGTTTGACAGGCTGGGGTAAGAAATGATGTCTGTTTCTCAGACTGTAACATTTCTATTCTCATTACTGTTTATGATTCAGAGACAAGTAACAGTAAGGGATCAGGTGTACATTCTTAAAGGTGACCATATTGTATCATGGAACATCCCGGCATATTCAACCATACATATGGCCCAGTAGCTGCAAAGCATGCGGTAAGTGTCTCAAGGACTTGTTCAGCTTCTTTGCCTGGCAGTAGTTTTCATGTCAATATTCAATCCAGTAAAAAGTTTGTCAAATACTTTCAATAATATGCAAAAATCTCATCAGCGGGCCCTGCTTTTCACACTGAAGTGTTAAATTTTAATGACAGAAGCTCACTAAAAAATAAAAATAAAAAAAATAAAGGTGGACACTTAATTAGGGTCACCTGAGTTCATTTAAAATTTTGGTAAGAACCAAACCTGCAATTTATCATCTTGCAGTCTGATACACAGCTGATATATCCATCTATAGTTGTATTTAGAATAACCATTTGAAATGTCTGGGCCATCTAGAGCAAGTCCTGAAATACAGAGACTAAATGGCTGAAAGAATGAAATGCAAGATGCGACTTCTCAGAATATTCCTTTTTCTCCAAGGTATGGTGATCTCGGAGTTGGAATATATAAATTTAGGTGGTGCAGGGGGCTTGTCCCCCCTGCACGAAGAAGTTTAAATGAGAACAGTGAATTTCAAAATTTGTTTTTCTCTTGTGTTTCTGGTGGATTTTTTTCAGCTTGTCATCACTTGGCATTTTGAGTACCAAAATTTCAATAAAGTGGCTGTATTCAGACATACAGGATTAGGCACATTATTGTAAACTGAACCATTTCTAATCTGGCCCTGCATATGAACCTCTTGTGCTCCAGGTATCCAATAAATGAACTCTGATGTCATTTGTATTCCTTACCACTACTGACCTCCAGAAATGGAACATGATTTTCATAAAAATTCTGGTATCTCTTTCCAGTTATCCTGAACCTGAGGATGACCCACTACATGCATTCAGTACAACAACAAAATGCGGGGTATACATGGGTCTTTATCTCCACACAGGATATAATACAGGATATTATCCAGATGCAGTGAATGCCTAATATGATCCATGTGCACTGCATTTTGTGGAACTGCATCCTATTTCAGCAGTATGTTTTCTGAGTTTGGGACAGCACCGCTGACTGTAGTGTGTGGACAGAATCGATATTCTGTTACAACTGAATTCATATTGCAGCTATATGAATGGCTTCCTAGCCTTCTCCCATACAACAAGTTCCTCCTATAGGATCATTAATATTACATTTTTGGTAATTTTCACAGATTGTAGTTGTTGTTGGGCAAAGTGATTAGAGGACTAAGTGTAGGTTTGCCATCTTGCCCTCCAAACAAGAAAGTCCCAATTTGGGCAGCCGTTATCAAAAACATGAAAAATGGCAGTCATGAAACACCTTAATACTGTATTAAATATCAGCATCATCTCAGATTCTATAACACCCAGCTTTTATTTTGATAGAAAAGTGAATTCCAGTCCTTTGCATTTTTGTGGGCATGGCTTGCATTGCAAAATCATACAAAAAAAAGGTAGTAATGCTGCTGACGTCACACTTTCCCAATCTTTCCGAATTTGGCCCAAGCTAACTAAGACAGCAGTTAGAACAGAACAGCCAGCAGTTTAGAAACTGTTAGACTGAAATTCTAGTAGCTTAACAGCAATAAACTCCTAACTATTCTGTTGTAAAATCTTTGTCCATCCATAATTTCCTTTTTTCCACATTTCTGCACAAGGGGTTGGGGTTTCATATCTACAAGCCAATGTTCATACCATCAGGTAGCTAGACCTGACATGGTTGTTCTTCCATTCTGCAGTAAAATATTAACAAAATCAAAGTCTACAAATTCACAAACTTCTTTATTGCACAAACAGACACACATTCCACATGTATGTATATATATATATAAATATATATATATATATATATATATATATATATATATATATATATACATACATACACACATACATATATATATATATATATATATACACACACACATATATATATATATATACACACACACACACACACACACACATATATTTATATATACACATATATATATATATATATATATATATATATATATATATATATATATATACATAGGTTTATCGACAATGTTGAATGCTAAATGGTTGAAACTGAATTGGTTGAACACACTACATTAAATGATCAAAATGTTGAAATAAAATTAGTCTAAACACACAAATTTGAAATTATCGAATTTGCCCATTTCTGCACTGTAGTGTGATCTCAGAGTTGATATATTTAAGGAGGGGGGTGTGGGGGGTGCAGGTGCAAAATAGTTGATCTCATTGCTTTTTCAATGAAATGACTGTAGACATTTTGATAATTCAATGTTTTGGGTTGAGATGTTATTTTTCAACCAAATGACTATTAGATATTATGACATTCAACATTATGTCGGTAAACCATATATACACACACACACACACACAAAATATATATTATATATATATATATATATATATATATATATATATATATATATATATATATATATATATTTACATATGTATGTATGTCTGTGAACATACACACACACATATACACACGTCCATACATTTGAAGAAATAAAGTAGTTCTTAAGACTAGAAAGCCCTTGCTATGTTAATAAACCAATTACAAACTATCAATTAGAAACAGTCTTTGAGTGTTCTGATACCTTAAACCCTGGCTTTCAATAAAGGCTTGGCCCCACTTAAACCATGAAACATCACTGTATTTGTAAAAGTCTGCAATGTGTATTCTAAGTTCTAAAAGATTCTCGGTTCTAGATTATAATACTGACATGTTCAAATGTCAACTCTGACTTGTTCGACATGCAAATGTCGAACTCCAAGGTTCCCGAACAGCTAAATCACCAATTTCTTTCCAACGCCACACAAAAACAAACATATTTAAGTGAAGAGCTGTGCCCCCCACACCCCCCTAACTAAATATGCTAACTCTGAGACCACACTACAGTCAGGGAAAGGGCAGGTGTAACATAACCGCCAACCTATTTCTTTCCGTTGGAAAGAAATCGGTGATTTGGCCGTTCGGGAACCTTGGAGTTTGCCATTTTCGTGTTGAACAAGTCAGAGCTGACGTTTTAATATGTTGATATTATAAAATAGACCCAAGATTCTCTACATCACTTTCTATAAAGGATGGAACAATCTCCTCTAGACTATATAAAGTCTGCATTCCTCTTTACAAACCCCCGTATACTTATATCAGGCACTGTCTGCGATACATTCTCACATCGTGTGTGACTGTATATATACTCGATCACATGATCCTTAAGAAAAGTTTTAAACACAAAGTATTACAGATAGCTACCTAGAATACACATCTACTATTTGAATACTGCCGGGAGACATATTTTTCACAGTTACAGAACTAAAAAATATGACATTTATACTTACATAAACAATCTCAGCAAGGAAATATCCCTTTCTTAATAGTATTACAGTTTTTAGTTAACTTTTAATATTCCCATGTAAAATATATTTAATACTGCTGGTCCTTTTATAAGAAAAACTGAGAGATCACCAACTGTGTGATAAAAAGTCTCTGCTTTCTGTTAACATTCTCCCATTGCTGAGTATAATGTTTCAAATAACAAAGAATCAGTTAATCTAAAATAAAGTTTTTATCATTATTAGATGTGACATGTTCTCTTTAGAAATCAATTTGTCATTATACCCCCCCATCTCTAAGTCTACTTAAGCCTACTTATGTCATATATCACATTAACTGGAATACATTATACATTGTAACTTTATCCGATCTTTGTATTATTCATTTCCACTATACACTGTAGCTTTACCACAATTCTCTTTCTACAAGGGAGATACATGCTAGTAGCATGTAAATGTTCTTTTTATGGTCAGATTTACTTTAACTAATCCTTATGTAGAACAGTATCTAATCATTAACGTATTCTCTGTTTATTACAAGTAAAAACAATAGAACTATTAGATTACTTACATACAAGAAAGATGTCTGCAATAGTTTGGCATTACATTGCTGCGAGATAAACATTATCGATAAAATAAAAACATACCTTAACAAGTTCTTTATACATACTCTGACAAAGAACGTCCTTTTCCCAAGCTTCCAGAAAAAGTTGTTAGTGTAACTAGAGGCCATGGGGCCCTCACCATTTTTTCCTTTATTATTCTTTACTTGTTTATTTTTTTTGTCACTCTTTATCCTTAATAGCAGTCAACCATGAGCCTCTCCCAGCCAAACAGCCCCATCCATTTCCCATCTCTGGGGTAAGGGTCAACTGGGAGGGAGTCATCACTAAGGCCGCCATCAGGCAAGATTTGTGTTTTTAATTCTTTTTCTTCCTTAACATCCCTGAGCACACTCAGCGAGGTGAAGGAAGGGGTCATGCCATAGGCAGATCATGAAGGACATTGCATCACTTCCACAAAGGGCTTTGTCTTCTTGTCCACATCTTTAAAGCACAAACACTGGTTTCCTTGGACCCTGCCAGGGAAATCACACTTGTTCAGTGTGCTGCCAAATGCATGCAACCCTCTCCACTCCCCAGGACAGGTGAGTGGGCCATGGCCTTCACTTCTAGCCATCACTGACGGACTCCTGCAGTGCCCAGTACTGCAAACTGACTGCCAATCACCTGGGTGACAGTCATGGCTCCACCCCCATGCAGCACAGAGCTAGATGTCCTTCATTTAAATAGATAAAGCTTCGTCTTTTCAAACATAAACATTACTCAAAATAAATCTAAAATCAAACAAATATTACTAATAATTATAGTATCATATGTGTCATTATTCAGTATAAGGACTTTGATATGAATAACTGTATTATACTATTAAAATAAACTGCTTATTTAATATGACTTTTAAATGCTGGAAAAAATGCAGAGTCCTTGATAAATGTAAATTAATAACTACATATTTTTACTTAGACTGGACATATACTGATAATGGGACTGTAAACAAATCTTTTTTTTCACATACAGTATGATACAGCGGAGACTTTCTTTAGCATCTTTAGGAACCTCTGGCACAGAGCCCAGTATGTTGAACGATAAAGCCTTGGATACATCCCAAGCAACCTGAATTTGATTAGCAGCTCAGATGTTTGATGGAATTTTCAGGGAGGGTGGCCATGCTTGTCTTGGGAAGATGGACTTTGCTGGTATGAGAAGATCATTCTTCAAGGCTTGGTGGAGCCAGGACTTGAAATGATTGCCGAGTTGAGTGTGTGCTACTGAGGAGGTGTAGCAGTGTTAGGGCCCAGGGTGGGCACAGCCTCAGAAGACAGTCCTCATTGTTTGATTCAGCCTACCAAAAAGAGTTTGCATATTGGGGGCAAAGTACTGGAGAAAATCCCAATGCGCATGACAGAACATACAATGCTGCTGATTTCTAGTAGCACTCCCATGTCCTGAAATGAAGGCTCCACTTCCCCTTCCCATCCCAACCTTCATGGTCTCAGCTGGGAGGATATCAATACACCATCCATTCTGCCTCAACCCCTTTATCTCCATCTGGGCAGCCCCACCAAGAAGTTAGTTCTATGTACGAAGGAAAAAAGCAGTTGAAGCAGAAGCCCAGCATCTGATAATCAGCTGGGTGGGAATTAAGGGAACAAAAAAAAATCTTTATGGAACTTTGACTGTCCAAAAATGAATTATAGGGATGATGAAAGTTTTTGCTTTGTTATGTTTTTACACAAAAGTCCCAGGTTGGATCACTACTGATATACTTGGAGGCTATTAATTCATCAGTTAGTATGTTCAGCACACAAAGCACCAAATTCATATCACTACATGAAATGTAATTATATACAATGTCTGCCATTGTCTAAACATAAAAGGTAGTCTCCAATATAACCACTGGTCCAGCTTTGTTTCTTTTACATGCAGAAATGTTGTTAGTAATTAAAGCTTCTTTCTTATTCTTGTCATATTACAATAAGCAAGGTATGCTGCCTTCTCGAGTAATTTACAGAACTCCTACTCAGTTTCAAATGGCTGGACACTAGTAATGGGTGCAGGGACAAAGGAGCTGTGCTTACAATAAATCTAATCATTTTTTACTTCTCTTGCCATTATTTAAGCACAATTTTAAATTTAGCTCTACATGAATATAATGAATCAATAGACTCAATCAACTTCCTCCACTTGGGGGAAAAAAAGACCTTTTCCTAACATTCAGTGTTGGGAGATCAGTCAGCCTGTAATGAGACTCTTTAACGGCAAGCTGACTTACTGCCACTGCTTCTTCTCAGCTCTTTCCAAACAAGAAGACTCATCCATCTGCCTGCTTACCCGAATACACCATTTAAAACTTCAACAAGGCATCCTTATTCCTTCCACAGGGATGGCGTCAGGTAGAGTCCCCTAGATCTGCTAGCTAAAATAATTTTATCTAGACTAATCCTTTGTAGTCTGTTTCTGGTTAGTCCTGTCACCCTCTGGCTCACAGGTGGGATACCAGACCTGACTCAATCTTTCCGGATTACCTCCATTTTCCTTTTCCAAACATTCTGTTCTCCTTGTAGTTGATGTATTAAGTCACAATGTAGTTACATAAGTTGTTTTCCAAGATGGTGTCCTCTTTCTCTTAGCAGCTATCATTGTGGTGTCATAACACTGTTGCAGACTGGCTAATCTCATTGACTACTGTTGCCATTGCAGAGTCCCTGTTGATTTTTAACTGGTGGTTCACTGAATACTCTGCTGTCTTGTGTGCACTAGCATACTGCTGTTATTATAAGTCTGTAGGTCATTAATAGGCAGGCAGTTCAGAACTCCACTGAACATCCAAGCTGTTTCCAAACTGTCCCACAGCACTGTCTAGTTAAGTAACATACAGCAGGCAAATGGAGGCTCAGGAAATATCACGCTGGAGTACAGAAAGCAGCTCATTAACAATCCATAGCTTTACTCCTCTGCACTAACTGACAGTAAAACAATAGTTTGAGCCCACTAACCTCAAACAACCTACCAGTTCTTAGGAGTCTAGTGCAGAACCATTATACCATGTTGGAACTAACTGCCTTGGGCCTGCACGCCTCAAACCCAAATAGCTGTTGCCATGAGTTTAGTGTACAACTACTACTGTCTGGTGGCACACTGCTTCTGCATTGTGCTTTTAAAGAAATTACATACAACTTTGCCAAATACTTGGCAGCTGCAGAACTTAACATGATTAGTTATTTGAACACTGGATCACTTCTGGTTCACAACATTTAGTGCTAGTTGTATAATTTCCATACCTTTTGGTTTAGAATCATCATTCAAACCAGTGGTTGACCACTGGAAGACATTTGATTCATTTTATTTTATTTAGCTTTTGCTAGCATGTTAATCCCAGTATGCTACTAGCCTCTTTTCAGGGGAGACCTGAGGTGGCATCTTATACTACTATTGGAAATTTGGCCAGATCTTCGGGGAAGCCCCCTACTTTTTTTTGTTAAGTGCCATGGGATCTTTGACATCCATATGAGCTACCACCAACTCAGACAGATAGGGACCCAGTTTAACACTGCATAATCTTCGCTCAGCTTTCAATCATTTCTGCATCTTCTTGTTAATCAGTCTTTTGTCTTGTCATAACCTTTAAAAGTATACAGTAGAAACAGAAGAGACCAGCTAACCTGCATGCAAATAATAAATGGATTGAGACTAGTAATTTCTGCTGCTGTAAAATGTCAGAACTCAAAAATATAATCCTGTGATGAACCTACGGCACATGCCAGTTCTTCAACCTGTATTTGTTTCTCAAGCATAATTCTACTGTAGAGGTCATAGGTTCATAGGATGATACTAGGCTATTGGCCCAGAGGCCCTTATAAGCCTAGCCAAGAATTTTGCCCATGTTCCCTCAAAGTCAGCACCTGTTTCCCCTGTCAAGCAGTGACACAGGTGGGATCCCACAGGTATATTTTATGTTTCCCATCCAAACATCCAGGTTCCTCTTAAAGAGGGCTAGACAGCTACTCTGCTTAACATGGAGAGGGTGTCTATTCCACAAATGGGCGAGTCTTTAGGACACAAATATATCCTGCCAACAAGTTCTATTAATGTCACAGACCAGGTTAAGGCCTTTGTGAGGGTTGAGTGAGTGGAGTTTGCCTTACGGATATGCAGCAACTCCATCAAGGCTGGGTCTGAAATGGCCTTTTAAGCCAGACACAGGTCACCTCTGAGCAGTCTGTATGAGACTGAGTAGAGGGACAGGGCTTTTAGCCTATCTGTATAGGACAGATGTTTGAGACCCTGGATTTTTCTGGTCAGGAACCTCTGTGGTCTATCCAACTGCTGCATGTCCTTGGCAAGGTACATGCTGAAGGGAGCATTGTACTTAATAATGGGTCTGATAAGGAAGAAGTGCAGGGATGTTATGACCTCCTTGTTCCTGGATGAAATATCCTTATTTATGAGGTGGGCCAGGTAGAAAGCTTTCCATACAATGGAGGCAATGTGGTGGTCAAATGTCAGGTTGCCATCAACCTGGATGCCCAAGTCCCTCACGACTGATTGCATGCTTAGTACATTGTTATTAATGTGATAATTAATGGGAATGGATAATGATGCATTTTTAGGCATTCAGTTTGAGGCCATGCTTCTGGCACCAGTCATTAGTTTGGGTAAGGCCCTCTTGGAGGATGTTCACATCACTAAGAAAGGTTTAAGGAAACAGGACTGTAACAAAATTGCCTCAGCTCTGGCAGCTGCTGTTCATTGGCACTGCTGTTCAAAACACAGGGTGGGGAAACAAGCCCCAGTTGTTTAGACATTGGTAAATTTAAAGATTCTTGGGGTTGGGCAGGGGCCGGGCAGCTACAGTACCTTCAAGACAAAAAAACCCAATAAACCAACATGAAAATGGGTTAGTAGGCCCCACCACCTTTACTTGACTTTCAGTTGCTTATTAGAAGGGTAGCCTATCATGTAATTCATTCAGTCTGCAAGTCGTATGGCCCTTAACCAGCTACATTAAAAACTTACATGAGAAACTATACCAAAAACAGTACATTATGTCAGAGGTTTTTCAAAGTGGATCACACAATAAACTGGATGAAGTGCTTATCTTACTGCCAGGGAAGTTTCTCTTCTGTTAACAGAGTTGCCTGTGTTCAGATATACACTTTAGTTACTTGAGTGTTAACAGGTGGTAGGGGAGAGAAGCAAACCGTACACTATGGAAAGTCTTACAAAAAAAAAAAAGATGAAGTCTCAGGTCTGCACATTTTAAACAATGACAATGACAAGAGAATGGGCCTGTAAAATGATATGGTGTTTGGCCAAACAGATAAATTTACTTTGAACTCTAAAGTTTTGGGAATGTATACCTAATTAAACCACTGATATGTGTTTGCTTGTTCAACAACAACTACATCAAAGAAAGTTTTGCCAACTACCTGACCAAATGGAACATCTGTGATGTGATTTTTACAACTTAATTCAGAGTTTGGCAATTAAGATTAAGTTATATCAGAAAACAATGCCACTATTCAGCCTCATTACTGGTGTCAGCCACACTTCAGTTTAGTCATCAGTGATTAAGCTAGCAGCATCCTGAATCAACTATAGTCTTGAAAAATGAACCTGAATTATTTAAGTATGCAAAAAAATAAATAAAAATAAAAAATAAATTACTATGCCAACATGTTTTCCCCACAGTTGTCCAAAAAAGGTAACACCTCCCCCAAAGTTCCTAAGCTAGCAAAGTTATAGTATATTCAGTACACTCTTCTTTCTGCCATAAGGTCTGCAAAGTAACCCCTTAAAAATGCCCTGATAATATGATCTGCCCTGCTGATGCTTCTTCTGATACCCTGGTAGCTAGTAATGACAGGGTCAACAGAAATGCCACCCTCACATTCCCCACTTTGCCAGCACAAACTGGCTTTATCCAACAGCTTGCCACATTTCCTGCATACATACACATTATATTCATGGTGTGAACTGCAAAGTTTCCAAACTCTGTCAACACATTTTGCTGCATTTTCAAAGAACTCTAATGAAGGATGAGCCAGCAGACTTTTTCTGCTGGTAAGAGCTGCATTCATCAGTTTGAAGCAAGATAGCCAACTGTTATGGGGTTTGTCTCATTACTGCAGGATATGAAGTTCAGCCTTCTCCTCCCTCACTGGTTGTGATGAGTTTGCATGTTCTCTTCATGATGCGTAGGATCTTTTAGAGGTATCCTGGCTTCTTCCCCCACAGTCCAAAAACAAGTTAAATTCTCTGTAAATACTACACTTGCCAGGGTGTCTTGGGTCCTGCCTGAAAAGGATGATTAGAACCAGTTTACTTACCTGGTTTTTAAACTAATAAATTAATTAAATCAATTAACCAATCAATCAAACAGCATATCAGCCAATGAAAAATATAACTGCAGACACCATGGCAGATGCATGTGAGTACTGGTGTATGTTGGGGGGAAGGGTGGAGAACAGAAGCAGGACTCAGTGTAATTGAATATTCTGCTATGTTGTGTCCCATCCAAACATCCAGCCTTTATGTCTTTATGACCCTAACTGCAGTATAGGGAAGCACTCTCCTAGCAGGCATAACTGGATATGAAGTTGGCCCTGCCTGGGTAACAGTTATAGTAAGAATAAATAACTGTGGCATGCCATTGTAGAGCCTACAGCTAGGCAGGGGTCTGTGTGAGACTAACAGTAGGGTAACTATTCCCAAATCTATTCTTGTGATGAGGCAAAAAAAATATGGCTAAGCTTAGCTAGTATGGAGTAGTGGTGCAAATGGTTAAGTACTATACGCATCACTTTTCACTACATTAACAATTGCACTCTGGGAATGATTAAGGCTAATGATACTTCATCTGTGGAAGGAGGGGGACAAATGAAGCATCTAGCAGGAAAGTCTTGTCCAGGGGAGGTGGGAGGTGGCCAGCTGACTAGGTCTCCGCAGTACATACTGGGCGACAGGAATGGTAGGGGCAGACTTCTAAAAGCTACATCTCTGACTGCACAAAGTTCTACATCACTTAGTGCTGGGAGAGTAGAATAAAAGGCAGGTTGCTGGTTGATATTTTCTATACAAAGTCTTGAGTGGCTTTGTATTTTCTGTCTGATTACTCCTGTCTTCACACAGCCTATTCTGGATGGTACCACCTGGTGATAAACATGGTGCCGTCATCCTCCTTATCTCACCACAGAGCAGGATGTGTAGAACAGCTCAGGCATGGTGCATAGTGGACATAACTGATAGGAATGGGTGAGCATGGTACAGAGAAAAGAACTGTCTGCCAACCTGTGCGGCCCAGCTTTTAAAAAGTACAGAGAACACAAGCATAACCAAATGAAGGTTCACATATACAAACACATACAAAGTTCATGAGTCCAATACAATAATAAAGTAAGAAGGCAAGCGCCAGACATCTGAAGACCTTCGCATTTATGGTGGTTTACTTCAGCTGTGCATGGAAATTAACAGAAATAAGGGCACACACCCATCAGAAACGTGGATTGATTTGCTTTTCTCTACACAACGTTTGACAATACTAGACAGCACAGTTCTCAAGTCATCATTGCTGTTTTATTTTTGCATAACTTTGGTTTCATAATAAAAATCTTTTTTTTTTTTTTTTTTAGACATTAACACATTTCTCTAAGATCAGAAATCTTAAATAGTTTTGAACTGTGTTTTTTAATCTTTGGACATGCTGAGAAAGAAAGCATTGTGATGCATCAGAAAGAATTCCATCCAATATCAAGCACATGTCAAGAGTGGATTTCAGGATAGATAGCCAGCAGAATATCAGCCACAGTATGCCATGAAACTTACTTAGCAGTAGAAAGTTTCAAAGACACAGTAGAAGAATATTACCCTAAAATCATCTTAAGAAGAAAAAGTTCAGTACTGAACTTCTGGGTGTTTGTTATGACAGATGTAGCATGCTGACAATAGGCATGTTTCCAGATGCAGAGATTAAATTGCTAATGCTTTATTTAGTGTTTAACAGCTTATGTACTGTATTAGTCAATCTCCACTATAAATTTTTCAGTAAAGTGCTTTTCTATTTCAAAAACTGTTTTCACTGCATTTAAACACAAGTTACCTTGAAACCTCCCCCAAATTAATTTAAGCCCATACCTTTAACACCCTAAAGACCTTTCACCACAACTTACCTGCAAAAACAGACAGAACTAATTTCCTATAGAAAATGCCTTTAGGCAAACATGTTCTGGCTAATGAAGTGTTCAGCTTTTGCATGATTAACCAGCTGCTGGGGGTGGTGCAAGAAATCACAGGCATAAAATAAGAAGAGAAATTGATTAGTAACTTTCATTTAAAATGGTCTGCAAAATACTCCTCTTTTCCGCTTCTCTGATCTGTGCAAGATCAGTGCCACACCCCCTGCCCCCCCGGACCAACATTCAGTAACTTGCACAATGCAGTAGACTCAAGCTCAAGTTCGCTGATCATTTCTTTCTTTACTACGTTTTAATATTTTGACACACCTTGGTGTTTAGGTAGGTAATGCTATGTAAATTACATGCGACTCATAGTCCTCAAACTATCCTATCACTGACTGTCTACCACAATCACTTACTGGTTAAAATACTCAACATGCAGTGCGCCCTCTCCTGTGTGTCGATAGTATGATGTAATTTTATAAATGCTAATAATGGGCAAGAAAATTATTACCAAAATGGACATGGAAGAAATACAAAGCTCATGCAACACAGAATGTATTAAATCCAGTGGAAACGGAGTGAAACCTGTCCAAGATGATTACTGCTTTTACAAACTTGTTTTCTTTTTGAAGTTTCTGACATAGTATCCAGATAAAAAAGTAACTTGTGTGACACACTTAAGAATTCTGTGTGTCTGAACTGTTATTCTTCTATTGTGTTTTGAAATGTTCATGAGAAAGACCTCCATAAAAACGTGTTGATAACAAAAATATTTAAATCATATACTTATTTCCTATTTATTTGGGGAACAGTATTTACTCCCATGTCAATTAATATGACATCCCACAATTACCAGTTTAATGGTCTGATCCACAGTTGTTTTAATTCTGCTGGCAAGTCCCTCCATAGAACTACATGGCTACAATATTAAAGGATGTTGTATAGCTTAGTGCTACATATACAAGCTGGTGTGTTTGTGTGTGTGGGTGAGTTGTCTGTGTGGGTTGAGTGCACATGCAATCTCAACAAAGGCCTCACAACTGTGGATATATGACAAAAGAAACATTTTACAGATATTAGGCTCACGTCTATGCAGATATTGAAGTTCAAGATTTAGGAAACATTTTTCTCTATTTCACCTATGAATGACTGAAATAGGATAGCTCAAAGGAATGGTTATTGATCACAGCTGATCATAGGTTCATAGAATGATACTAGCCTATTGGCCCAGAGGAGCTTATAAGTCTGCCTAAGAATTTAACCCATGTTCCCACAAAGTCAGCACCTGTTTTCCCTGTCCAGCAGGGACACAGGTGGGATCCTAGCAGTATAGAGGTATATTTTCTGTTTCCCATCCAGTAGTCCAGGTTCCTCCTAAAGAGGGCTAGTGAAGTACTCTGCTTGACACGGAGAGGAAGTCTACTCCACAGATGGAGGGAGTCGTTGGGACACAAATCTATCCTGCCACCAAGTTCTATTAATGTCACAGACCAGGTTGAGACCTTGTGTGTGGGTTGCACGAATGGAGTTTGACTTACAGATATGTAGCAACTCTAAAAAAGCTGAGTCTGAGATGGCCTTGTATGCCAGACATAGATCACCTCTGAGCAGTCTGTATAAGACTGAGTAGAGGGACAGGGCCTTTAGCCTATCTGTATAGGACAGATGTTTGAGACGCTGGATTTTCTTGATCAGGAACCTCAGTTGTCTCTCCAGCTGCTGCATGTGCTTGGCAAGGTACATGCCAAAGGGGGGCATTGTACTCGATAATGGGTCTGATAAGGGAGGAGTACAGGGATGATATGACCTCCTTGTTCCTGGATGAAATACCCTTACTTATAAGGTGAGCCATGTAGAAAGCCTTCCGTACAATGGAGGTAACATGGTGGTCAAAAGTCAGGTTCCTATCAACCTGGGTGCCCAAGTCCCTCATGATTGACTGCATGCTTAGTATGATATTAATGTGATAATTAGTGGGGACACCATTTTCCCCAAAGGGGATAATGATACATTTTTTGCATTCAGCTTGAGGCCATGCTTCTGGCACCAGTCGTTAGTTTGGTTAAGGCCCACTTGGAGGATGTTGACATCACTAGGAGAATTTATGACACTGCCCAGGTTGCAGTCATTTGCAAACATGGTCAGCCACAGACCCCGGGTTTTGGCTTGCACCTCAGAAAAGCATATCCCAAACAGTAGAGGCCCCAAGACCGGTCCTTGGGGTACACCGCTTGTTATGGGTCTACTACTAGAGGTGGCTTCCCCTATTTTGACTGAGTGGGTTCTATCAGTGAGTCAATTAGCTACCCATCTGATAACATATGGGTTGATGCCTAGCTGGGAGAGTTCATCTATTATACTCAAGTGGGGAATAGTGTTGAAGGGTTTAGCTAGGTCTATGTAGGTGGTGTGCACTGTCTTGCCCTCATCCATGGCTTTGGTGACTGCTTTTAAGAAGGCGACCAGGTTTGCCAGGCATGATCTCCCTTTGATAAAACCAGACTGCGTGGGATCAAGTGTATGGAGGTTGCCAATGTCTTTGTTTATAAGGTCCATTATAATGCGTTCCATGGCCTTGCAGATCAGGCTAGTTAGGCTGATGGGCCTATAATTGCCTGGGTCAGAGGACACTCCACCTTTGTGCAGAGGAATGACAGTGGCTGTCCTCCATTCTGCTGGGATGAAGCCAGTGCACAGGCTTTGGTTCAATAGGCTGCCTAGTGTTGCTGACAGCGCTTGCCTGAGTTCATGTAGGATACCAGCCAGGGATGTTGTCGGGTCCCAAGGAGGCTGTATTTTTTGCCTTTGAGAGGGCATTAATATCCTGCTCCCTGGTGATTTGAGAAGGGGGGCAGGTGCTGGTTTACTGATGGGGGGACGGGGAAGTTTTCACTAAACTTGTCTGCCAGCAGGTTGGCTATATCTATTGTGTTTGTGCATGTGGCATTCTTGTCCACCAATTCAGAGCAGATTTGGGAGTTACTTTTGAGATTGATGTATGCAAAGAAGGTCTTGTGATTGTTCTTAGTGGATGTGGCCAATCTGGACTCGAAGTTAGCCTTAGAGGATTTCACCAGTGACCTTATTTGCTTGTTCAGAGAAGGAGAGATTGCTTCTAACTTGGCACCTGCTCCTTCTTGGTCCTCCTTCTTGGTCCTGGACAGCAATTTTTTTCTTTTTACTATAGAGTCTGTTTATTGCTGCTGTCCGCCAGACAGGTTTATTCTTCTTTGAGGAAGATAATTTGGTCCTGTCAGGTATTGCTGAGTCCAAGCAGCTATATAGGTGCTCATATAGTTTTTTGGTGTAGGCTTGAATATTAGTGTTTGATTCAACTGAAGGGATGGTGGCTGTGACGTTGCTTACACCTGCTCTCAGGAGGTTGTAGTTAGCTTTGGAAAAGTTTTTTATTCGACCCTGGCAAGGGGAGAGGTGATTTCAAAAGTGATTGCTTTACGTTCGGCTCTTACCAAGGAGGATAATACTGTAGGGGTGCTACAGTGGCTACTCATGTTAGTTGGTACCAGGTCCAGGATATTTTCACCTCTTGTGGGGGTGTCAACCAGCTGATGCAATGCATTGGCATTGACGAAGTAGAGGAATCTCTGGGCATTCGTGTTTGAGCTAGAATAGGTCTTCCACTCTATGGTTGGGTAGTTAAATTCACCCAGGATCAAAGCAGAGACTTGAATCTTGATGGATTCAAGTAAGTCCAGATAGGTGGAGTGGGCCTCCTGAGTCATGGTTGGAGGTCTATAGTTAGCTGTGATTTGAATAGGTGTTTTGTCAATAGGTAACTGTACCTGGAGTGTCTCCCTTGCGTCATACTGTTTGACCAGCCTGGAGTTGTATATGTCTTTGAAAAATAATGAAACTCCACCTCCTTTGGTTTTGTAGCCCTCTGTTTGGGGTCTAAAAGTATGGCAGGATAAGTAACCTGGTAAGGCTGGGATGCTCTCTGCAGCTTTGAACCAGGTTTCATTGACTGCACAAATGTCAGTGTCTTCCAGCACTCTACCTTACATCTCTCCTGTACAGATAAAAAAAAAATTCTGTTCACATGGGGGCAAATGCCCTTTCTCCTAACCTTTTATAAACTAGCGGCACCACTGCACAACAGTAGGGAAGGAGGAAAATTCTAAAAAACAACTAACAGCAACAGATAACAGCAATCTTGCAAGAACAACGATCCTGCTTTCTCGTTGCTACAAGAAAAACAAAAATTGACCAGTTCTGATTAGGCAGTAAACACCAGATTTACTCCACACAATGTGACTGCTGGACATTCCTATAAGAATGCAAGCAGCAGACCAAACTAGAGTGACTATAGTAGTTAGTACATCAGGTAATACTCGTCTCTGCAGAGAAGCCAACTGGAGGCAAAAGGGAACTATGGCAGGCTGTGAAAGGTGAACCCATAGCATTTCCACTAATGTTTTCAGTCCAAGGAAATACTTTTGTGAACTTATTGCTGAGGTTTTTAGAAGTCAAGCATCATGGTTCACGACTTGAAATCTCAGCGGGGTAAGAGGTCATCACAGATCAAATGTAAAGACCTACACTTTAGAAATAAAAAGTCGATATCTTTGAAATACTACTACAAATGGGGCTCTTTATATGAAACAGTACATTACATATGTTATGGTTAGCATATCCAAAAGTAATAAAGGGCAAGTCTTAGAAGTGTAGGATGCAAACACAAAATAACATGCTTTAGTGGTACAGATATGTGCGTCAGTATAAGGAGTAGTATTATGTCTATTAAGAAATGGATTTCTTCACATGAATTTGTTCCCTCTTCTAATGACCATGTGTTGACAAATGCTTGAGTTTAAGGAAAGTCAATCTCCTTTCTCTACCATTCATGTTTGCTGAAGAAGCACCAACGACTGAAGAGGAGAGTCACACAGGCTTAACACAAGAGATAAAATGTCTTCTTTAAGGGAATGGAAGGAAGACCGGTATATATTTACGCAATAACCAATGAGTGGGTGTGGGTATACTGATTTACCCATGGCGAAGCCAGAGTAATTAAACAAAGCCATCTGTGGGTAAGTCCTCATATACCCACACCCAGAAGCCATTTATTGCTATTATACAATGACATTATTTACGAAAGAAATTGCTTATTTCTCTTAAACAATGTCTTTGTATAATGACACCATTGTGTTCCTTTTCATTGCTTCCTCATTCTTCCAAGTTTGTTGATGTACTGTACATGCATATAGGACTTGTGTTCCCATAGTTGCACAGTACATCGGTGCTGTTAAAAACAAGCAATGGAGAAAGAAAGACCTCTGTTGCTCTTTTTTTATTTTTAAACTATAAAATCTGGACAATTCAAAGGTACAAGAGACACATGGCAGCAACACGAGGAAAATCAGGTACATTTCTTTAGTTTTGCAGAACATACCTGGCTTTCCTTGTATTTATTTTGCCCTCTGTATATACCTCTCAAAGTCTTAAATAACAAGGCCCCAAAATAGGGGCTGTTTGTAAATGATGCTCTTATAAACAGAAAATTGCTGGAACAACAAGATTTGTGTCATCATGCATTGTCTGAAGGATATAAAGTCTGAAACTGAAATGTTTGTCATTATTTAGTATCTTCACTCCTCAGTGATTTGTCATAAACCCCAAAATTCTATGAGGAACAGACCAAAAATAGGAGGCAAACATATGGACATTCTGTGAAACTCTGGACAATTGGGACGTATGCCTCCGTAGCATATATTTACAGAAGAAAGTCTGGCCACTCAATGGCACTTCAGCAAGCAGAGTTTTTTCTGTTGGTATATGCTCGATTTACAACGGGCACACTGGTTGGGCTGACCAAGAAGCGTGTCATTTCTGAATAGTAATGCTATCACTGTATAATTTATAATCTTATAATCAATATGCTACTAATGATGTAATGTAATAGAATACATCACAATGTGTTTTTTTTAAAAGCATTGGCGATACCAGTGTACCATATCTTCTTTATTTTACACACACACACACACACACACACACACACACACACACACACACACACACACACACACAAAATGCTGCAGTTTTCCACAGGGAATTTGCACATTTACAATGTAGAGTTTAAAATTGTCCTCATAACCTGCAATGGAACTGGGAGATGATGCAGCTGTGGACTGGAGCCTTCATTAGCAGAAATAAAACAGTGCTTATGCAACTTTCAGCAAACTGTTGGATGAATATTCTAATCCCAAATGAGCTGCAAGAAAGAAACTGATGTGCATAGACAGCACTGCATACTCAAAATGGGCTGGTACAACAGGTAATTGCTATGACGTCACTTCCTTTTCAGTTTTTAAAAACATAAAAATACTGTATTTTTTAAAACTCTAGTTTACACACACACACACATATATATATATATATATATATATATATATATATATATATATATATATATATATATATATAAATTTGGATAGCTATAATGGCTGTACAACTCAACTACATGTTGCATTTTTCTTTTCTGCCTACTAAATGCAAACATGCAGTTCTAAAGTCAGCCCTTATTATATGAACTAGAGATGCAATTTCTAACCTGAACAACCACCATTTCACAACATTTTATGACCATTCAAAACAGGCATTTATAGAATCAAGTTATCCATCATTTACTCCTGGGTTCCTCAGCAGAAACTAAACAATGAAAACTGGGCAGGTTGCTGTGACTTATACTATAATAATTAGTAAGTGGTTCAATGACTGCATTGCAATGACCCTCTCATTTAGGGTTGCCACAGGAAATAGGTAGGTTAGCATGATTTACCTACTTTGTAGTCTTTGCTGACCAAGTACAAGATGAGGAGGTCAAGCCTGGGGGAAGGCGGGGGGGTTGCAACAGAGAAGTAGTGTATAGAAAAAACTGTGATGCCCTAAAATATAATTGCTGGAGAATGTGATACATTGCAGAAATTCAAAAATGTAAAATTATCAGGAACAAATGGAAAAAGTATGACAAGGATGGTGAACAGCTTTATGTTGCTGGCATCTTTAATATTGTTAAAGTCACACAGCACACACGAAGAGAATAGGAAAATCCAAACTATCGCTGCGTAAATGCAGCTTACAACCACTTGCAGTAACACCAGAGCCATCTGATACTACAGTTAAACAATGAAGTGTGTCAACAAATTGCAAGTCTGAGAACTGAAGTCATGGCTGAGTATTTTATGAAATAATGACAAGATCTTCAGAATGAGAACAGAGACATTACATTTTGCTGAAGCATGTTTCAGTGAAGTATGATTCGCAGAAATAGCTCACTGAATGCATTTCACTGAATCAGTTAATACTAATGTCAGACATTAGCTTTGCAGAGATAGAAGCCTCCTAAGACCCATATATGGGTTACTTACCCATCACACCAACTTAAATTTTACAACTCCCAAGGTCACAGAACTCTGTGGGTGATAAAAAAAAAATAGCATTCCCACTATTGTGCACCTTTGACAAGGCTGGGGGCAAACACACACACACATATATATATATATATATATATATATATACATGAAACATGGTACAGAATGTTATAACTTTCTTATAGGTTAGTAGTAGGCTAACTACCCTTGTGGGCCATTTCAAGCCTAGCCAATTACCCCATGTGAGAATCAAACCTTGAACCTTGTGTCTGTAAGGTAAACACCTTAACCATTATGCCATCCTCCCACCCTAAAAAAAATAGGTTAGTACTAGGCTAACCGCCCTTGTGAGCCATTTTAAGCCTAGCCAATTAGCCCCTGTGAAATTCAAATCCTGTACCTTGTGTTTGTAAGGCAAACACATTAACCATTAGGCGACCCTCCCAACCTTATGCACCGAGCTGAAGGTTCAATAAGTTATTTTTAGAGTGTTGCTTTGACAAATTGTCATGGATCCAATCAGAATGTTATTTATTTTGCAAATTTAGAACTGAATAGCAAATTCTTAGGTACCTCACTTAAATACTGAAAAAAAAGAGTCATTCTAATATTCTTAAGGTACAATTATCAAAAGAAAGTCCTCCAGCTAGTCTATAGAATTTTAAAATATCTGCCCAGCAAACTCAGTAATTCTTTTCAGTGCCACCATGTCCGTGACAAGAAAAAAACATGCTTTCAGCCTCACTGTGGAACATAATGAAGATAACTGCTAATTAAGTAACTACAGACTCCTTTTGTTGCAAATGTGACTGGCATTACTATAACAAGTAAATAAGACGCTATACGTTTCTCATCCAGTGTTTATTGGCTCTGAGGTGGGGAGGCATAGGGTAGAAAATGCAGTGTTTGGCATAAAGATCTTTTACAGGAGCCCTCTTAGGTGTGGATCAATGTGAAATTTAGTCAATGCACTATGCAAAACAATATCTGTATTATTGCACAATACCAGCTCTTCAATGAATAGCGCTTATGCTCTGTTAAACTGGTTTCTACAGCTGTCACACAGCTGCAGCAGTTAAAACTGCCATTCCTGTTTCCTTTGTTACTATTCCAAGAAAGCCACCAGATTTTTTTACTTATATTTACAGTAAGTAGACTGGCCATATAGCCCCATTTCAGCTACTGCCTAGTTGCAATGTATATTAACCACATCAAACACACAGTAGCAATAAGCTCATATACAGACTACAGGAAGCACATTAGTTATTCCTTATCAAGACAACCTACACAGCAATTATCTTAAAGAAAAAATAAAATTTGTATTACATAACTGTTGTTTTTCCCACATATACAAATAATCAGTAAGACTGATTTCGAATTGCTGGTGAGCTGGTTAGTTCCTAACAGATGGTGTCAGATTCTCCTACAAAGATCCTTTGTAAAACATTCTAGTGAAGAGAAAACAACAGGGTAAAGGACCAGAAGATGAAATACATAAACTATGAGTGAAAAGTTTGGTTGAAAGCATGGGGAAAGAACATGCTTGCTTCTGGATGACAGAGTTTCGCAACTTTCAAGGCTAAAAGCAGTGGTGCAACATGAACTACGATCTACAGATTTTACTTAAAACCGCCAATTGTATACTGCAGTTTATGAAAGAACTTACAGTGATCCGTGTTAAGCCATATTCCAGAAAAAGTAGCAAAATGTCTTTCTAACTGGCTACTTTCACCTCACGTTTCTGTTTCTGAAGGACTTTGCTAAATTGAGTGGGCTACAGTGTACGTGTCAGTAGTCTGAAAAGGCTGTCTGGGGGTCTTGCCAGAACTCCAGGTAGTTGTACTGGTTTAAGGAATACCCTAGTTCCCATGTGTAAATCATACAGCCTAAGGAAACAGCATCTGGTGGTGTCAAACAACATGGCTTTGACTGTATTAAAGTTTAGTGCAAGGCCCGCAACAGAGAGTTATACCAAAAACATATTTTGGCAAAAGTTCTGCCCAAAGTACCACCAATACCATAAGTAGACTTGTTAGCTGATCAAATTAATTGCAAGTGACTTAACATGGATGGGAGGTTGGTAATGGACAGTCCAGTGGCATTTATGAAGATGGCAAACAAAAGAGGTCCAAGAACTAAATTTTAGGAAACAGCAAAGGCAACGTGTTCTGGGTAGGAGAAAAAAGACTTTATTTGGCACAGGAAAAACACGTTTGGAAGTAGCCCTTTAATTAACTGAATGAGGCAGGTGTCAGACAGGACATATCTTGTTATTTTGAGCAATAGCTTTGGGTAATTGATGAGTCAAAGAATTTGCCTTAATCATTAAGACTGCCAAGACTTGCTTACCATTATGTATATTCAATAAGATGTCGTTTGTGAATGACCGTGTGTTTTTTGGGGGGAGTCAGCCCTTTCTAAAACCATGCTGTTGCTTGCTGATGATGCTAATAAGAGTTTAGTTAGAAAGACACACCTTCTCAAAAATGTATGACAATGGTAACAGATGTGAGGCAGGGATGCAGAAGTAGGCAGTTAGGAAGGCCATTGTTTGGGAAGTGGGTTACCACCATGTTGCAGTAAGGAAAGAGCATTACACCCTCAGTCAGAGATGTATAAATGAGGAAGGTATAGAGCATGCAACTGCCTTGGCAGCAATACGATAGCCATGTGCTGCTGGGGGAACTTTCATTTTAACTGTTCTTACATGCTAAGTTTCTTCACTAGTTCAAGTCAAACACAAGCTTGGTTAAAATTGGGGGAGGGTAAAGGATGCTTACCTTTTATGTTACGAGTCCACCGAGTCCATGGCAGTATTACAACTATCTGTAGTGCAACCCTTATTTTGGAAAAATAAGTCACCAAATTAATATTATTATCAGAAGGCCTTAACACGCAGTGGTGGTGCTGCGGTAGCATTGTCGCCTCACAGTAAGACGCTGTCCGGTTCGATTCTCAGCTAGAGCGTCTTCTGCGTGGAGACATGCGTGAATGGGCATACCTTCATTGAAGGTTGTGCATCAGGCCTGGCAAGCCGGTACGTAAAAAATCAACTGCCAATCATTAGCGGACAGGATTTCCGCTGTGGCGACCCCTAACCGGGAAAAGCCGAAAGACACAAACAATCAGAAGGCCTTAACAAGAAAAGGAAATCTGTGGGTTAAAACCCCTCCACCCATCCTTACTCTTCAAAAAAGAGCAGTACTAGGCGTTTAAGGTTACATTAATCTACAGTTCAGCGGTGTTCAGCTTTGTAATGGCTACGTCTGTTACAACAGGAAGCAAGGATTTAACCACCTCCGGCTTTGGGTTAAAACAGCCACTTTTAATCTTCCTCGACTCTATTAAAAGAGCCGAGATAAAAAATGGATAATCTGTCATCAACTCAAGGGGGACAAAATTACGAACTGTACATGAGAGATGTCCAGTCAAAAAAATGACCAAACCCTTTTCTATTCTGCCTATCATTCTAGAAAGACAAATTCCTAATGGAAATAAAGATCATGTTGTACAATGAGCAGCCAAAGCCAAGACTCGCTAATGAGAAACAAATAATGTACATCATCAGCGTCTGCTGAAAAGCAGGAATGCTATTCACCAAACATTCGGCATAACAATCCTGATCCTGCATGTATCATGCTTGTCATCCATAAGTGACAGCAGAATAACCGAAACCAGACAGCAAAGCACACCCAGAACTGTCACTACAAATCAACACCAGGGAGCAGAATCATGATCAAAAGTGGTTCCGTGTCAATCATTATTATTATTACAAAGCAAAGCATTATTATTACATAACAAAGAGATGTGCAAACAAAAAGGGCAGAAAAAAACAGTGAAACTGGTGTTTACATTTTAACTAAAAATAGTTTAGAAAACTGAAAGGTCTCACTGATGGCAGTCAGAAACTGTGATCCAAGCAAGGCATCAGTAGAATCAGTCCAAACAACTCAGTGAAAGCAAGTAAAGTCTTACCACATAGAACAATTCTAAAAAATATGGCAGTAAGGTGATAGAAACACAGAATCTCTAAACACAATTGTCTGAAAAAGATACAGACTTGGGGCAGTAAGGCTAAAAAGACATTTAGTAAGTAGTGCCAGAATTAACAGCCAGATGAACAGAAGGGAAGCTAGTAATGACAACAGGACAGCACAAGAATCATAGCTTTCAACCTCTTAGCAAAAAAAATCTGGATAAAGCCAAAAATAATGGGGGGAACAAACCCTCAAAAATAGGGACAAGTTTTAAATATTGCTCTAATAAACTTAGAAAGTTGCTAGAATAAAAGGTCTTGTGTTGCCATGCAGTTTCTGAAGGATACGAAGTCTGAAACTCTAATGTCTGTCATTATATAGTGAATTCAGTCCTCACTGATTTGCCACAAAAATCCAGAAAACCACAAATGTGAGGAGCAGACAAAAATATGAGGCAATAATCTGAACATTCTGTGAAAATCTGTACCGCTGAGAGGTATGAAGACAGGTAAGGGGTACAGCTGAGCAGCAAAAGCAAATACTGAAGGTGCTAGCAGCAGTAGCAGGAGGACAGAGCCATAGCTAAAGCATGCCACTAGCAAGGGCTCCATAGCAAGGGAGAGGAGCACATGACAGGAACAGGAGGAGGCAAAGAAGGAATGCCAAGGACAGCCAATAAAACTCTTTCTCAGATGTCCAACTTCAAGTGTAACACTTACTACCAAGTGCAACTGTGCCACGTATCTTTTACAGAAAGTGTGCCAATGGAGAAGGACCCGTATCATAACAGTAGTGATAAGTGGAAAAGGTAAACTGATAATGTGGGCCAGGATAAAGAAAAATGTAGCGGGACCAGACATGAAAGTATGAAACACAAAATAAGAACCTAGTACTAGAATTTACTGCTTCAAGATTAATTATGCTGTATTCAGGCTCATCTGCAATGGCTTTAAGAGATGGTGTCAGTCAATGCCAGAATCATGTCTGAACAGTGTGCACAGGAAAGGGACATCCCAAAAATGCAGGAAACTTTATAGACAGAGAACTGTATAATTTCTCTGAAAGGTTTCTAGAAAGTTTCTATAAAGAATAAGTCTCATAGACTGGGAGTTTAAAATTAAAACCAAACGCATAGCAGTTTTATGGAAATCAACAGAGAATAGTGTATTAAATTTTAACAAGGTTTGCAAAGACAATCACAGTAAGTAGCAAACCCCGAGCCTATGCATGATGATATTGGCAAATCTCCAGCTATGGCCACATTACATGTGGCAGCACTAAGAAGTAACCCCAATGACAAAAAGGTTATAAAGCATAAACAGAAGCAGCGTAAATGGAAAATAAATAATTTTTTTTGACATTTTTTACCCCATTGACTAACAGTCCCTTCCTGGCCAACTGGGCCATTTCTTCCCCATTAGTGGTACGGGGGTTGACTGGGAAAAGTCATTGATTTTGCAGCAGCAATCACAGATGGTTTGATGTTTTTATTATGCCCTACAACTCTCAGTTCATGATGGAAGGAGGTATGCAATGGGCAGACCTCACCAGTAATCTCTCATTTCTGCCAGGGCATTGCCAGAAAGCAGCCCTACCCTCCCATCCTCAAGGAAACGTGATGGTTCCTCCCTCTCCATCAGAGAAATCTTACCCCCTCATGTGCTCACTGAATGCCCACACCCATTCCTACCTCCAAGAGAGACAAGTGGGACATCATCCTTCACTCTACCGCTAATTAAACACTTATTACCTGGGTTGCAGTCAGAGCTGTATCTTGTTGCATCACGGAGCCAAGCTAAAAAAATTATGGAAAGAGGTCAGCTACTAGTGAATGAGATGGCTAGAACTGACAACATGTCATAAAAATTCAGAAATCCACAAATGCTCAGGTGTGTGTGTGTGTGTGTGTGTGTGAGAGAGCACATGTGCACATTGATGAGTGTGTCTTTAGATATCATGGCTTTGGTGTAATTTCTAACGTTCAATGTTGTTGTTGTTGTTGTTGTCTTTCGGCTTTTCCCGGTTAGGGGTCGCCACAGCTTAACTTCGGTCCGCTAATGATTGGCAGTAGATTTTCACGGTGCCGAGTTGCCAGCTCGACGCCCACCCTTTAACTAAGGCACGCCCATTCACACGTCTTTCAGAACGCCACAGTTTTTACTCCAATATCTTCTTCAAGCACTCAGGACCACAGAAAGGGTATGTTATAGTGACTGCAGTGCTGGATTAGAAAATGCAGCTGCACTCAAGTCGCTGATGTTTAGTTAATCCAACTCAACCAAAGTATCACTAACCAATACATGGAAAATCCACAAGCAGCAACAGGACTCAGAAAAAGCCTCAAGTCCCAGTATAAAAGTTATTTAATAAAACACTAGCGCTTTCGTTGGTCTATCTCACTTCTTCAGATGTCTTTACAATTCAGATAAAAAAAAAACCTTTCTTATATACCCACAAAACAAATCACATGACATATCAATTAAATCATTTAACACAATTAAATCATTTAACACATTTAAAACAACCATTACTACATTTGAGAACTTTAAGTAAAAAGACTTTGAAATTATCATTGTATAAAAAGCTAGATTCTCAATGAGGTAGGCATTCACCTTCACATAGTACATGGAAACAAACTACCTAAACAATGGCCTTGATCTTAACTTGGGTTTTATAGGAATATACTCATTTAACCCATGGCCAGAGTCAGCTCTCAGCCTCACTATCCACTTTGCCTCTAACTCTTCTGTGGCATTGTATAGATCTCCCCCCTGATATTTTCATGGGTCCTACCTATTGCTAGAAATTTAAAGTGATGCCTCTGGTCAGTATTTATAACATGTTTCACCAGAGCACTTGCTTTATTATGCTTACTTATATGGTAAACATGCTCACATATTCTCTCTTTTAATGACCTATCAGTTTTCCCTACATAAAAATTAAACTACAGAGAGGGCTAAGTAAACTATGTGTTCACTCTCGCACATTGCATTGACTTTAAAATTATATGTTCTTTTTTGATCCGCATGCTCAACACATGTACTGGTATCTGTATACTTACAAAAGGAACACCTACCACATGGTTTAGTCCCTGGCGATTCACTTATTTTGTTGACCTTTTTAGGATAGCATAGGTGTTTTTTCAAAGATTTGTTATTCCTAAATAAAAACTTGGGTTCTACATCTATCAGATCTTTTTATGTCCCCGTCTGTTTTCAAAATATCCCAATGTTCTCTAACTATATTCATGTATGTATGTACATTATTGGTAGTAATGCCACAGAAGTTAGAGGCAAAGTGGATAGTGAGGATGAGAGCGGACTCTGGCCATGGGTTAAATGAGTATATTCCTACAAAACCCATGTTAAGATCAAGGCCATTGTTTAGGTAGTTTGCTTCCATGTACTATGTTTGTGAAGGTGAATGCCTACCTCATTGAGAATCTAGCTTTTTATAGAATGATAATTTCAAAGTCTTTTTACTTAAAGTTCTCAGATGTAGCAATGGTTGTTTTAAATGTGTTAAATGATTTAATTGATATGTCATGTGATTTGTTCTGTGGGTATATAAGAAAGGGGTTTGTTTTATCTGAATTGTAAAGACATCTGAAGAAGTGGGATAGACCTATGAAAGCACTTGCATTTTATTGTGTTTTATTAAACAACTTTTATACTGGAACCTGAGGCCTTTTCTGAGTCCTGCTGTTTCTTGTGGTTTATCGAATTTTCCCTTCTTTTTGGGCTTGGAAACTTAGGAGTGTTGGTGTCAATTTTGTTCCAACTGGTTTTTGTAATACATAGGAAATGCGGAATTAGAAGTCCACAGACAAAAAGTACTAATGACAAGCAAATGAAATGTGCTACCAAACTACTCCTAACAGAGTGGAAAGTTTTCCTCAATCATGTCCTTCACAGGTAAATACATCTTTAGCAGCAGAACACAGGGCAAGGAAATGCTGGTCTGTTGGCAGCTGGAGTGATAAAATATGAGGTGAATTCTAAGTGCTCCAGAAAGGATAAAGGACAAAGGACTCAACCTAATACTGCTAAGGAGGAAGGCAGGACAGCCACCTGTCTGGCGGTAGCCAATACAGATACTGCTGCGGAGTCAGTCAGTCCAGGAAACTCCACCAGATTAACATGAGGAGACAAGAGTGAGAGTGGAGCAAGCAAATAATACCCAATGAGGGCAGTATTGAACCACTCAGATTATAGCCTCATTAGTTCTGGAAGTCCTGGTAAATGGCCAAAACCAACCACTGTATTAGATGTTATTAGACTTGGAAAATGAGCTGTTCAAAAATGATTTTATTCTACAATGGTTTATTATTTAATACTAGAAAAAACATAACTAAAGCCCAGATGCTTTTTTATGCATTAATTAAAACACTATTATGTGTGTATTTGTAACTGGTAAACTTAGCTTATTTAGTGGTCATTTTCTGACTCCAACAGCATATATTTAATCAGTTTACACTGCTGCTACATCAAATTTTTATTAATTGTATACAGAAGTGTCACTGTGAACCCAATGGAAATATTTTGGAATTCAGCAATTATAATAATCATTAATTATGTTCCTAAAACGTACAGCACATACCATTTCTTTTCTTCTATTGCTGTGAACATAACATATGCATCACCCCAATTAGAGATATTGTTTAATGACAAGCTATTTGATAAAACATTGATTTCTTAGATCTAAAAGCAAAAAAAGAAAAAAAAAAATCCCATCTTTTACAAAGAGCTGGGCCTGTATGCATTTTAACTATCAGCCAAGTACTAAGCCTGACACCCTATTCAAATGTAATGTAAAACTTTTGCATTGACACTTCACACAATAAAAAAAAACTGCTTCAGCTACAGCACATACTCACTGATAAATCGTGCTTACAAAAATAAATGTTACATATGTTCCACGATACAAATAAAATCACATTAGCAGTCGGTTAGAAGAAGAAGTAGCAAAGTCTTGTTCACGTGCTGTTAATGGGGATCAACCAGAAAGTGAATGCCTGAGAGGACCTCTTCATCTGCAGATCTGTTCATTTAAGGACAGATTAACTCTGGACAATTTTCATTTTTACAAATGAATGAAAATAACTTTAGTAAGCAGTGCTATTATATTTGTTAAACCCTCCAATTAAAACTATGTATTACATATGTGTGCCTGCGCATATGTATGTATGTGTGTGCTTGTGTGGATAGATATAAACACACACGTGTCTAAATTCAAGTAAGGTGGAAGAGCAGAATGGAACTTCGTAAATTTAAACTCACTCAAATTGTATTTTGCATAAATAAAAAGGTGCACTTTGGACTGAAAAATTATGAGTGACAAGTGTGTGAAGTCAGGCAATATAATGTCTGAGATGGCTAAGTGGATAAGGTAACTTTTTTTGTTAACGCCAGGCTGCTAGTGTGAAGTATGTTTACAATTTTGTAATATCACATTTTGTACTGTAAAGTGAATAGAGTTGGCTGCTAGTGTGAAGTATGTTTACAATTTTGTAATATCACATTTTGTACTGTAAAGTGAATAGAGTTTCTGAACTTGCTTTTTTTTTTTTTTTTTTTTACTGTCGATGTCAGTTAATATAACCCTGGTTAGAAAAACACCTCTTTTTAAGCACATTTTCCAAACAAATAGTAATAATCAACAAGGTGGGTGGTTACTGGACAATACTAGACTGGAAGCGGAGGCCTGCTGCTGCAGGTGGAGGGCCTCATCACCTCTGAAGGTCCAGTGTTGCCCAATACCACCAACTTTGAAGAACATTATTATTCTTGAAAATGGACTTTCTCTGTAGTTATTTTATTATTATTTATCTGTCTTTTCCCTTTATGTAAAACTGTTCTTTGTCTACATGACTCTGTTTAAAAAAGTGGCTCCAGTATATATTTTGAATAAAGTAATCAGGAGTGTTGTCTCCTAATTGGCGGTAGAACAATGAATATTACTGGTTAAGAGCAGCAGGTTGCAGCAGCTCATTGGTGTTGCTGTGTTAGCATTATTCTTGGATGCTAAACGGGTCTCCCCCTGATCTTTGCGTTAAATGTCATCCATCAGGCACCTCAATTGGACAGCTCACAGATATTTCCTCTTAGCCTCATTTACTGCCTGAACCATTTGCCTTGTCCAAGTCCCGTAATATTTCTGCATCAGTAGGAATAACTTTCACACTTTGTAGAAGCTAGTAAAATTGTTTTCATAAGTGTGTATTTTTTCTTACACTGTAGCAGAATTTCTCTCGGGGATTGTAGCAGACAAGACTGTTTGTTGAGCTGTGGTGGTGAGGCAGGGTTAGGGAAACATCTGTTTCTGTATGTCGCCACATAACTAGACCCATCAGTTGTAAAAGTCAAATACTGGGATATATTCTCAGACTAAATGTAACCAATATTTAAGCATTTCAGACCCAGCTCCATGGCAGAGAGGAATAAAGCCCAGATTGTACTCCAGGTGACCCATATTTGACTAGCTGGACTCTACAGGGACCGGGATGGTGATGAAGGATGGAAGTTAGCATCTGATGCCAGTTTGCTAATTCTGGGGAAGGATAGCACCTGTGTTTGCTGCACTCATGACATGTATTGCCTGAGACTGTAATGCTTAGCATATCCATGCTGCAAGCGTTATGTCACTTGTTCAGGAAGTTGTGCATGCACCTCTTGAAGGTAACAGCAGTGCAGGGCACAGGCTGCCAAATATGAAGGGCTAAGGCAGTTCACAAGACTTTCCAGACCCCAAAATCTGACTCAGGCTCTCAACCGGATGGAGGAATGAGGACCAGCATTGGGCTGATGGTGTGGACCAAAAAGAAAAAAAAATAAGCATTTCAGGGTACTTGCTAGAAACCAAGTAATATGTCTTGTAAATTCTATCAGGTTTCAAGTTGTGCTTATCTCCAGTCCAGATATGGTGTCCACACAGTTATGAGCATCCCGTTTCAGACACTACTTCAGTGCATGCCATCGCTTCTAATAATACAAATACAGCAACCAAATCAAGTTACACATGTATGTTGTCACTACTTTTTTGCATTTGACAAAACACCATAACAGGCATCAATGTATCCAAGACACATAAGCTTAAGTAATACATGGACATCAGTATTTAAAAGTTCATAATCAATGTCAATAAAGAGTCCCAGATTACTATACAACAAATGGTACAAAGTGTGTATCTAGAACAAATGTTACAAAGTGTGTATCTACAAGATTATTCCATAAATAACTCAAAAGTATAAAAAGGAAATGTCTAGGACAAAGTGCAAAAAGTCCTTTCAAGGGAGAAAAAAGGGCATGCTACTAGCATTTGTTGTACAAGCAAGGTGGCAAACAGTATATCAAGTCAAAAAGAAATTAATGTATGCATGCTGATGATTGGACATGGACTGTGCACTGAATATGAAACAGATATAGCTAGCTATCAAACTCTGTCTTTCAGTTCACAATAACCCATTGTAACATTTCGAATATTCTTGCTCCCAATCTTTAAGAAATATTCATGCTTACTTATGTTCTCTTCTAATTAACTGTAGGCCTCAACACATTGCAGCAAGCCTGTAATGATTTTACTTGTACAACTCCCTCCCCGGGGCTATACTTTTGAAAGAACTATAGTTCAGACTACTTCTCCTGCCAACCAGTCTCAATAAAAATGAAGAAAAAGATGGACACCTACTCCTACTAAGTAAGCATGCTTAATTCTCACAGCACACTACCTGGCAACAGTAGTAAAGTCTGAATCTGATCAAGTTTAGAAAATTATGACAGAATGTTCTGGAATCACACACATTTAATTCAATTACAGTGCCTGTAGCATTTTCTAAACTATGAAAAATGTAATCATTATTGTATTATTAAACACAAACAAGTCTTAAAATATTTTAAAAATGGTCTCTGAAAACAGAAGACATGTAGTGCCACTAGGTAGAACAACTAAGGGAAAGAAAAGTTTAAGTGGATACATAACTTTGCAATAGAATGCCTATATTTCTGAGGAGATGCAACAGCAGAACTTCCCATCATTAAATGGCAATCGTTTCTCAACATTTATACCACCTGATCAGTTCTCTACCATCCAGATAGTAATGTGTGAAGGAAATTGTCCCTTCACAATTCTTCCTTTACCAGACAGGGAAGGGCCTCTGAACAGATTCAATTAATGACAGTTAAACATATAAAATTCCAGTAATCAAAAAAACAATCTATACACAGGTTGATTAAAATGAATTGGATCACAGCATAGAAACCATTTTAAGGTATCCCTTTGGATATATGACAGTTGATCAACAGCTGTAAGCAGGATTTTTCATTCTCCCAACTGTGAAAGGTTCACATTTAATAAATCAGTCATTTGCCAGCATTACACTCATTTTACAATCTGGTTTCACCTATATGCCTTTAAAGGAAGCTCGGGTCTATCATACTCAGTGGATGTCCTTACATTTGCTGCTGCAATATTCTTAACAGATGTAATTCCCTGCATTGGAAGCCCAAACGTCCAGCCAGTCTACCAAAGACACACTTGTTGCTTTTAGAAGGTATGCCAAATGTCACCCAAATGCTCCTTGCATAGCATAGGGTATAAAGGTGATGTTCAGGCCTACCATAATCAGAACTTGTTTGCAGCCATTCTAAATGCATGGCTTTTTAGGGGGCTCTTCTGCACCTTCCCCTTCCCAAGCTTCCTCTTGAGCTTTGGCACTCTGCCATCTGTTAGGAATCCTGCAGCGGTGAATGTTAGGACACAGTAGTGCTGTGTAAAATCTTACCAAAACTGTAGATTGTCCTTGCCTTCACTGCTGCAGTATTCACTCCCTCCATCCCCTTAGTCTTCTGCCTTCCTGGATGTACAGATTACCTCTTGGGTTTCTAGACTGTATTCTTACTGGGGCATTCAGTTCTGATTATGGTAGGCCTGAACGTCACCTTTATGCCCTATGCTATAAAAAGAGTGTTTAAGTGACGTTCAGTGTACCATTTAAAAGCAACAAGTAGTCTTTGCTAGACTGGCCAGACATTTGGGCTTCCACGCAGGGAATCCCATCTGTTAAGAATACTGCAAGCGTGAAGGCAAGGACAACTACTGTTTTGGTAAGATTTTACACAACTGTACTTTCTGCAAACATTTTAAGAAATTATATAGAAGTCTCAGAAATTAGGTATATTGAAAACAAATAATTCAGTGCTTGTAAGTTTTTAATCAAAAAGTTAACCAGATTTGATGACAGTACTTCCCAAATCAGTAATTATCAAATGTGGTTATGTTCAGTATTGGTGTGGCAACCCAATTGATCTTAAAGAGCTACTACTGAATGTCATATTTACATCTGGACATCACCCTGAACTTTAACGCTATACTGTCAGGTTAATGTTAACTCGCATGTGGCTCAAATACAAAAGAATACTATTCACCCTTGACTTTTGAATACGGGTACTCAAAAGTACCAATTTTCTTGAAAGAATTAACTTTGCTATAACACATCCTTTTGAACGTTTCTTTCTCCATATTCCTCCATTTTCTAACAGATAAAAATATGTTGTACAGAAATTTGATTAAGTATTAGCATTCAGTGCACCGTTCACCAAACAATACCTGCAAAGGCAAAAACTGAAGTAATTTAACATCCCATTGTCACTACAGCTAATAGATGGGTTATGGTTTTATGGTAACTTTTAAAATATTCCCTACATATGCTTCCATTCTGACAGGTAAACAGAAAATGCAGGCAAAAGAAGAAGTTGTCAAGTCAGCCTACAAAAAGAAGCCTGAGTGCAGGCAAGTACAGTCCACTTATATTTCCTTAAGCAGTGGTGGCCAACTGAGATGTTTTCTTCCTGTTTTGAAAGCTGACTAATCATACAGATGCAAGATACTACTGTGCTTTTAATCTTTTCCACGCCGTTTGCAAAAATGAGTAAATTTTCCCTTTGCCCAAAAACAGAAAAAAAAACCACTATCACAATTCGACGAGATATCTCTTGTCATATAAAATTAATGATGCAGCCATCTCTGTGACCCGATTTTAGTCTGTGTATCCCCCAAAACGTTAAAAATATCCTTTCATAAATTCAAATTTTCACTTGCAAACCAGTTTTTCAGCAAAACAGAACTGCTGAGAACACTAAGTATTTCTTCATAATTTTTCCACAAGAGACAGGAACATTTTATCAGTGTCTGATTTACAGGTACAGGTACTGCGTGCAGCAGGCTGCCCTGCTTCACACTTACTACTAATAACTCAGACAATACAGGCCTGTTTATGTCTGCACAAAGCAAATTTTCCTTGTTGAAGGCTCCAACAGAAAGCTATCCACTACACCACTATAGTGAAATGCTGACATTTGTGCCAC
>NC_056751.1:442505648-442531600 GCF_019279795.1 Protopterus annectens
AGCTGTTCCTGGTGAAAGGAGTCTATTGATTGAGGACCAAAACTGTTTGGGTTTATTTAAGTTGGTTTCTTGTAGTTCATAGTAGAATTTTCTTTTGTCGGAGAGTATAGCCTTTTTGGTAAGATTTCTAAGATGGCGAAAGTGAAGCAAGTCAGAGTTAATTCTATGGGACCTCCATTTGTTCCAAGCCTTATTTTTGGAGAGGATTAGTTTTTTAGTTTCATTTGAGAGCCAAGGGGCTGTTTTAGATTTCATTCTAATAGTACGCTCAGGAGCATGTATATCCAGAATAGAAAGGAAAGTAGAATTAAAGAATGATACTGCTTCATTAAGTGGAAGAGTTTTTAAGGGAAGTTTTTATTGGAAGAACCTCATGTATTCATTTGTATGTTAATTAAATTTTCTCTCAGGGTGCCCAACTAGTGGCCCATTTTCAGTAGTGCAGGTCCGCTGAGAAGTTCCACAATTAAATGCAATACATGTACAGTTACTTTACTTATAATGAGATTGCAAATAATGATTTGCAATTGTAAACAGAAAGTCAATCATTCCAAAATGATCAACAACAAAGGCAGAATTATACAGCATATGTAATAGCTTAAATATTTCTTCACAGTTACGATTTGAAAGAAACATATAACAGAAAATCCATTTGGCATAAGGGGATAAAGCGATGTTGTACACAACAGCATATACAAAATACCTATTCAGACAGACTAATACATAAAGACAACTATCTGCATTGTAAACACAGTTAGAATAAATTAGCTGCATTACAATATTTACTATTTCATTCAACTGATAACCAAGGAAAGGAAAATGGGCTAAGCATAGTTTTTTAAACATAACAGAGGCCAAAGGCAGTAGTGAAACTTGTTAAAAATAACTTTATGGGATACAGTATGGGATATAGCTAACAGAAAGCAATGCTTACATATGACAGAATAAGGCACAAAAGTTGTCAAAACTTAAAATAGAACATAATATTTCAAGAAGAATGCAACTAGATTTATCAGAAACCATAGATGTCTAACAATCACTAGAACGGTACACGTAATAAGATCAGTGCTGTAGGACACATATGGATGGAGATATCTATGGGCGTAGGAGTTCTGCACTAGGTTTTTCAAATGCTGGACACACTAGCATGAGAGACTGCAATTTTGAGCAATTACTGTTAAAAGAAAACATGGTTATAAAACAGAGCTACACATGTTTCCTTTTCTATTCTTTTTTATTACACCAACAAATGCCCTTGTGAAAGACAAAAAAAAGATGCCAAAAACAAGAAATGCATATCACACCACAAATCCAAAAAAAACAGAAGCATAGTAACACACTAAATCCATGAACCTATTAGCTAATAAAATAAACCTCCAGCTGTATAAGTAATGCATGACTTACCTCTACAAATCCTAAATAGACATATACAGACTAAAGAGATCCATAGGTAGATTAGTTAGTAGGTCCAATATGTACACAATTACATGATGAAATGAGGGAGAAGCTTATCTTATTATTTCCACCTCTATTGATATGGTGAGTTTAATGTTTTGTTTTTTTTTCTTTGTACGTATTACATTTCAGAGCACTGCAAACATCAAAGCTATGCAAAATTATTTTCTCTTCATTTTCCTGTTGGGAAAGAAAACTGGAAGCTGAACAGATCGGTTGAATATAAATTCATAGATCAGATTTATTCCTGAGGGTACGTCTTCTCTGTGCTAGACTGGGAAGGGGTCCCTACACATTATTAACTATAACAGAAGTCCTTCAAGATGAAATCAAAGACACGGTACAAAGCCTATCAAGGAAGAAATTTCAGGTCAGCAGAGTTGATAGGTTCAAATGGAGTTAAAGTCAACTTTTCTTCAAACACAGTTTATATCCCAAGTATCAGCTACTGTGAGTCTTGGAGGTCTAAAGTATAAAACATTGTTTAGAAACTTTAGACCTGTTTGCAGCCAAGACAGGCTCCATGTCCTGAAAAGATTGATGTGGATTAAATATATATCAGTGACATCAGACACTGCAAAACCTGATGATAAAGGATATCTTCCACATTTATAGACTTGATCCTATGTCATTTGGAAAATGCAGTACATTTAGAAAGAGAGAATTTTTCTAGTATTTAGTTTCTTTTCGTATGCATTTAAAATATACCGCTATTAGGAATTAACTGGAGATCCCCATACTGTTACTCTGAGAACACAGACACCGGAATTGGAGACTTTGCCATTCTGTTGGAACAGATATTTGCTGTTGAAACAGTGTCAGTGGCTTTGCTATAAATATTTCAGTTAGCTGGGGAATGAAGGAATAAATTATCTCTTTCATTTACTTTTAAAAACATTTTTGTTAGATCACGGAAGGTATAAGGAATACCTTGGTGCCACAGAAATGAAATAGTATTTGCTGCCAGTACTAAGGGCTGAGGCAATCAGGAGCAAAACATGGGAAGCTGACTGTTCCTTTGTGAAGTATGCAGGTATGTCTCTGGTCATCTCCACTTATTACCTTTTCCAAGAACAGCCACATCCAGTATCCTTTTGGGAAAGGTCATCACAGTTCTGCTTAGATGTCTACTGTTTTGTTTTGCTGCACTGTAATCCATCTGCTTACAGAACTATATTCTTTGACTTGCTTGTTCTCTTATTATTATTATTACTAGCTTGTACAGTTGCTAGAGTGCACACCTCATAGTTTATGTACTGTATTATTGTAGTGCAATAGCCAGGTTTACTTTTTGTGGTTCATTTTGATAGTGTCTGCAAGGTGCCTGCCTAAAGTACTTTCTGGAAAGACCTCACACTAGGATAACAACCACAAATCTTTTTTACATTTATGGGCTTTGAACTCTTAAGTTGAAGACTAAACTCTCTGGACTGAAGATGATGAACCAAGTATCCCTTGCACTATCTGTAACTAGACTTTGGTTTGGCAGAGCGGAGTAAAGAAAGGCAAACATGGGTTCAGAGCTAACTGCTGCAACCACCAATGAAGTTATATGCTCAATAATGGCAGAATGGAAGTCTGAACTCAGTTTTTAACTGATTGAGACAAGTATGCATCTTTTTTCTCATTATCATATAATAATAAATGCACAATACAGTTATCACATTTTCATACATGATTTCTATACGTATATTTATTCTATATAAAATATGAAGTCATTCATTTATTCATTTCATGTGGCATCATTGTTATATATTTCAAAAATTGTTGTATTTTTGACCAAGAATTACATTTTTTCACTTGTTTTATTTTTCCAATGGATTATTTCAGATTCCCTATCATGGACTTCCTAAAAGAGCAACAGAAATTCTGTTAATTTAGGTTGTTTCTTTTAACCAGTTTCTCACAATTATTTTCTTGTTATAGCTTATAGCGCCCAAAAAGGAAGTGATCATTATCATTTATACCTGATAGTATTGAAGATATTATAGAAAGTCATATTTTTAGAAGCCTAAAGTTGTCTGTCCATAACACTTGACCAAATTACTTCATAGGTGTATACTAGGCTAATGGCTACTAGTACCTTTATAAGCCTGGCCATGTAACCCAAATGTATCCCACGAGTTATTATGTTTTAGAGGTTATTCTAAAAAGAGTATGTTAGCTAGGGCACATTTTAATGGTTGCCTCTGTCCATCAGAGACATACTCACCAGAACTGGAGTAAATTTTTGGTTTTCCATCCATTGGTCCAGGTCACTCTTGAATAGTGTTTTAGAAGGGCTCTGCTTCACAAGGATGGGAAGTTTATTCCAGAGAATGGGAATTCTCAGAGATACATACCTGTCCCTCCAACATGTCTTATTTATGTTGTCAGCAAAGTTTAGGTCCTTAGATCTTGCAGTTATGATACTGTTCATTCTGCAGATATGCAAAAGGATACTTTGTATGCCAGGCATAAATTACTTTTCAGCAGTCTGTAGCAAACATTGTATACAGATAGGGCTTTGAGGTGATATGTACAGGACATTATGTTTATGCCCCAAATTCTTTGCAAGGAGCCTTTGTGGACATTCCATTTGTTGCATTACCTTGGTCAGGTACATACCAAATGGGGCATTATACTCGATGATGGGTCTGACAAGGGCCGAATACGGTGGCAGTACAACCTCTCTGGACCTAGATGGCATGTCCTTACTTGTTAGTTGAGCAATATAGAATTTCACTCTTACTACCTTAAGACATGTTGGTTGAAGGCCAGGTTACCATCTACATGTGTCCCTAAATCCCTGTCTACTGGGTCTGCACTGGGGGGTGTTTTATTGATAATGTAGTTTCCATTAGTGTCAGCCTTCACAAAAGGTACTATTATGCATTTCTTGGCATTAAGTTCTAAGCCATGCTTTGGCACTAGTCATTTGTGTAATTCCTTTCTGTAAGTTAGTATCTTGGGGGGAATTCTATGAATGCTCCTAGTTTGCAATAGTCTGCAGACATGGTCAGCCAGAGGCCCTTGACACTGGCCTTGCCTTCTGAGAAGTAGATGTCAAAGATGAATGGACCCAGCACAAAGCCCTGAGGGACTCCATTAGTGACCAGAATTTTGTGGAAGTAATCTCTCTAATCCTAACTTCCTGTGTCCTATTTGTGAGCCAGCTGGTTAATGTCCATTTCTGTGAGTTTGTTCACAATGTCCGTGTGGAGTATTCAATCACAGACAGATGAAGGTAGGCAGCATGTACTGTTTCTGCCCTTGTCCATTGTATTGGTGACCTTATCAAGGAAATCCACCAGGTTTAGTAGGCATGACCTGCCTTTGATTAATCCAAACTGGGTGGATCCATTGCCTGAAGGATTCCTATGCCATTGTTAATCATTTCCATGATAAGCCTTTCCATGAATTTGCATACGAGACTAGTCAGACCAATGGGTCTGTAGTGGTATACCCTTGTGCAGAGAAACGACGATTGAAATCCTCCTCTTGTGTGGCACAAAACTTGTTTGGAGGCTATAGTTGAATAGTAACTCTAGTGGCCCTTACAGGTCATTTTCAGGTTATTTAGATGGCATCCTGGCATACTACTGGGGCCATTGAAGCTGTGCTCTTGGCCTTAAAGAGTGTAGCTAGAACCTCCACCTCACTGATAATTAGAGGGTGTTTTGCTAGATGATATTTCCTAAGAGGTGGCTGGGGATGAGTGCAGGGTAAAGTTGGAAATGAATTGGTCGGTCAGTAGATTTGCTATATCTCCCACCTCCATGAATACGGCTCTATTTACAACTAGGCCATCACACTGTTGTATGCTGCCTTTGAGAGTTCTAACCTCAAAATTGTCTTTCTTTGACTTTTAATTAGCCAACTGTTCATATTTGCTACCAATAAGTTCCAAGTTGTACATTAAACAAAAACACGTTCCCAGTGTATATGTACATTTTCTTTACATTTCCAGCAATGGTTGATCTTTCAGACTCCACAAGTTTCCCACTTGCTACTAGAGGTTTCTCATAAGTAGTCCTACCAAGGAACCATTACACCAGGAATGAATGAACTCATGAAGTTAACATTTTTGACCATTAAATGGGTCCATTTTACAGACAAACTAAAAACTTATCTTTGAGGCAACTACGTCTGATGTCTGAATTGTATATACAATACCTAGTGTCTGCAAACAGGTGAATTTCTAGTAGTGCACAGTCAAAGGTTCCTGTGAGCTCGGGTTGAATCAAACAGACATCCAGATATGGATAAATCCAAACTCTCTGATGTTTAATGTGTGTAAATATTGGGGCTAGACAACTGATAGACAAAGAAGTAAAGCCAGAACAGGGAGGGAAGGAAGCAGGAAATTTCCACACTGGACCTCAGAATTCTCCTGCTACACTTTGGAATGGGCTGTGAATCTGGAAAATCTGTACCTCTATAGTCACTAAAAAGGCATTTTGTTTCAGAAGTCATAAGATGGTATGTACAGTTAACATCTGGAAAGCTTTTCATTTTATTCACTTGTTTCAGGTTTGGAAAATTTAAAATGGGTCTCCATTTGTTTTTGTGTTGAAATGGAGAAAAAAACTTTTGAGTAAGCCTCTTGCTACTTATATCGCTTCTGGAATGGTTATGTTAATTTGACATCCAGGAGCTTCTGAAGCACTGAGAGGGCCAATGGGATCTGAGGCTTTGAAAGAAAACATGGTACGGCCTAGAGGCTGTTTGTTGCAAAACTGCTGAGTTCTTCCTTGACACTATATGGTCTATAGAAATGGACATTATGCTTACTATTTTACTACATTAGAAAAGGCAGGAGAAACAGAATGATGACTGATGACATCATAAGTGTAAGGAGAAAGATCTGTCAAGTTGAAAGAATCACTGGACTGTTGCTTTTGCTGCTGTTACTACACAAGTCCTTTATGCCCGTTTTTTTTTTTTGTTTTTTGTTTATGAAACTGTTTTGTTTGCCTTCCATAAAGTTGTAATCTTTTTGCATGGTAATTACTAGTATGATTAGGAAAGGCAAATAAAACATTCGTTTAACATTCGGTGCAATTTTGCCATTTCTTTCAGCTGTTGTAAAATGTTCTGGAGGGAATCATGCCAACCTTAGCTTTTGCATGCATATCTCCTCACAGTCCAAAAGTAGTAGCACTATAACCACACACAACCCCATAGTTCTGAAATTTCTTCTTTAATGGAAACATCTGCAATATCTTTATTAAGTTCTCAATTTGCTTCGAAGTATTAGATTGGTATGTTGCCATATGGGTCTAGACAACACAGTATGGACCTTTCTATCAAAACAATCAAGACTGTATTCTGTGTCAGTAGGGACCTTATTGTAGAAGTACACCTGATCCTTTATGCGATTCTAATTCCTTCGTAGCTATGTCACTGGATTTTTATACATTTTCTTCTTCAAGAAGTCTAAAAAACAAGCCAGTTTTGTATGGATTCGCTCAGATGGTGTTGGACCTTGTTGCAGACCCAATGAAGGAAATCAGAAATGGTGCGACAAGCTTAGGTCGATACAGTTTTAAAAGCTTTATGCATCATTTTTTTTTTTTTTTTTTTAGTGAAAGACATTTTTTAAGCTGGACCACTTAAAATGGTCATTAACAACATTAACAGTGGCACCGAAATACATCTCCCTTGTAAGAGTTGAAGTTTAAGAACCTCATCATTGTATTTTTAATATAACCCATAGGGTGGAAAACCAACTGGACTAAATTTCAGACGATGTGGGTTTGGGTTCCATTATTTTTTTCCTTCAGTGGCTTTGCACATACTACATGGTTTTATTTAGACCTTAAAATTAGATTCAACTTTTTGAACCAAGTTAGGAGTTTGTTTTTTAATGCATGCAGCCAGTTGTTTTTGATGCTCAGGGACTGATGACCCTTGGATGCCCTTAACCTTGCTGACCAGGAATGGAGAAAGGTGGACATCCCTTTCCTAAAAGAACGAATAATTCTTGTTCAGATATCTACTCCACTGATGTTTGGTCTTCAAGGTATCCTCACTAAAGCAGAAGGAAAAGGAAGTCTGGTAGGAGGAAGAGAAACACAGGTAGTCACGAAAGCCAAATATACAGAAATTTCATTGACCAACCAAGATAAAACTGATAAAAGACATTTTGATGGAAAAATTTTGTCAGTTTGTTAATATTTATAACATGCAATTTTGTTTTAATTTGCCTATTTTTTTTTCAATACAGATGGCAAGACTAATACAGACTCCTGTCCTTTAGACTCCCTTGAAATAAAAGGCTAGCAGGAAGAGTTGGCGACCTCAAGTAGATACCACCCCAGGGACAGAGTGAATGAACCAATGTCCAGAGAGGGAGTAGTGCTAATCAAAACAGTGGGTTTGGGAGTGCCTTCTTCCTGCTCTTCTACAGACTCAAACAGCTCCACAAAGGTTCATATGTAGGTACTAGGCTATTGGCCCTAAGGCCTATACAAGCCTAGCCAAAAAGGTACCCTGGCTTTCGCCACCCAAGAAAAGTATTTTCCTGTGCCCCTGTCAAGCAGAACCACAGAAGTGATCCCCGGGGGGAATTTCCTATTACCCATCCAATCATCAAGATTTTTCTTGAAGAGTGCTAATGAGGAGCTCTGTTTGACATAGATAGGTAGTCTGTTCCAGAGTATGGGAAGTCTCTGGGACAGGAATCTATCCCTCCAGCATGTTCTGTTTATTGTGGTGGACAAGGTTTAGGTCCCTAGAGCGTGTAGCTCGGAGGGACTGGGATTTCTTTAAGTGGAGCATGTTCAACAACTTTGGGTTTGACATAGCTTTGTATGTTAGGCCTCTGAGTAGGCGATATGCAACGGAGTAAAGCTGGAGTTTTTTGAGTCGGTTTGCATAGGGATGTTTGAGGCCAGTAATCCTCTTTGTGAGGTATTTCTGCGGCCTTTCCAGTTGTTGTAGATGTGTTGTGAGGTACATACCAAAAGGGGCGTTTTACTCTATAATGGGTCTAATGAGTGATGAGTAGAGGGGAACAATGACCTCTTTTTTCTGGATGAGAAACCTTTTGTGATGAGGTGTGCCACGTAGAAGGATTTCCTGACCACTGTGGCAATGTGATTATCAAAGGAAAGACTACTGTCCACCTGTGTGTCCCAAGGTCTCATCACACTTTCATTGTTAAGTAGACTACCGCCTATGCTGTAGTTCATGGGTACAGAGTTTTTACCAAAGGGGATGACAATGCACTTTTTAGCATTGAGCTTGAGACCATGGCTTTGACAACAGGCATCTGTCTCAGTGAGGCCCTTTTGTAGGATGTCCACATTGTTAGGAGTTTCGATTATGGCTCCTAGTTTGCAGTCATCTGCGAATTTAGTTAGCCAAAGACCTTACGTGTTAGCCTGTACTTCAGAGAAGTAGATACCAAACAGGAGAGGACCTAGGACTGAACCCTGTGGTACTCCAATTGTCACTGGTCTAAAGTTGGATTTAGAGTCTGCTACTTTCACAGTGTGGGTTCTGTCAGTGAGCCAGTTGGAAACCCATCTTGTGACATAGGGATTTATACCTAGTTTAGTGAGTTTATCTATAATTCCAGAGTGGGGGATGGTGTTGAACAGATTTAAATGTTAACGTTTCATTATTCAGGAGAACTCCTCTTTTTCTTATTTTATGCAAATCTGCAGATTTATATACTAGTACAGTATGAGCAGGGGTGGTCGAAGTAATTCATTTACTAAAGTTTTAGCCCTCTTTGTTAAACTCTTTTTTTATTACTGGCATTCAAAACCAAGCTCTTCACCTAGGTAGAAAGACAATGCCTTTTTAAGAGGAATTTGGCAACCACAGGAATACTTTCTAGTAGCTTCTTAGAGAATGTAATTTAACCTTAATCAGATTAGAAATCGTACCTAAAGCATAAGGAACAAACTCTGATAAAAAGAAACAGGACTGCTGTGAAAACATGGCCTACATCATACAATGCAACTGCAAAGCCTACAAATGTACTGCTTATTTTAAAACACAAAAATAAAAAGAGCAAAAAGGAGGTTGTAGATTGCTGTTATTGAGAGCAAAGGAATGGACGTTCCAACAACGCTACCTCAGAGGCTAAAGGATGCCTCCCCGCTGAGAAATCTGGATAAGGACCAATAACTTCAGCAAGTAGACATCTCCCACTAAAATGTGATCCCGTGGCAATGATTCTCATGATGTACGTCAATAAATATAAACAGACAGATATTATTTAAATAGACAAATTTGCAGCAAGTGATAACATTACTCTGTGTTTCTGACATATGTGTTTTTCATTGAAAAAATAATTCTGAGACAAAAATACTAGTAAATTCCAAGACAAAATATTTTTCAGCTTGATAGGTTGCAAAAACTCTTCCTAATTAAATTGCATGCATTCATTAAACAATGAATCACAAAACAAAAAAAAACTAAATCTATAATGCATATCTCCCTACAGAGTACATGATTAAAATGTTAGCTAGAACCACATTTTTACTCACAGCTTCAGCAAAATATGAAACTTTCAGTTGACTTTTCTCACGTGGAAATATTTAGAATAATTAATACAACAGTGTGCTCTCCATGTCTCAGAATCTCTGTACATGTGCGACTACAGGTGATATCTACAGGGCTATTTTTATCTGTTTGTAAAATCTGCAGCTGTAAAAGGTGCAAGGATAACATCCTGTTTCCATGCTTATCCTGGCAGGCAGTGATGTAACAGATTATCCTTACAGCACCACCATATAAAGTAAGTTTCTCTTGTATTCTCAGGTTTGAAAGCTTGTGCAAGTCCCTAACTAACCTCATTCATATCCCATTAGAATATTATTTTCCCCTCACAAATGGGTATCTCAAATTGAGTTTCTTTTGTTTATCAACCAAATTTAAGCATCTGCTAAACAGTGATCCATATCAAATGTTACAAAATAGAAGCCAACTAAAGGCAAGAGAAAGTTAACTAGGGGACTGGTTATTGCGGATAGTTCGTTCAGCCTCTGAGATGCAAATAAGTAGGCTGATACTAAAGAATCTTAATTGTAGGTGGCAAAACAGAAGTCGTGAAGAATTCTAAATGCATGCCCAGGTCCTTCTGATTAAGATGGCTTTATAATCATAAAAGTAATGGGTGTGTTCCCTGTCTGTGTGGGGTTTTGGCAGGGGCTCCTATTATCTGCTGAATCTGTCCACAGCTGTGTGCCCAGCATGTGTACATATTTTTTGTGAATGTGTTGGGAGTGTTGGAGAGTGTAGTGTAGGGTGCAAGTGTATTTGAGACATTTATTTGTGTGTGTGTGTAAAAATGGATCTGGCTGGCCCCTAAATTCTATCCTGTGCACCCTTCAGTCCCCTTCAAATATTATTAGGAAATCATCCATCTAGTAGGCTATCCTACAGTACAGTCCCCACCCATGACTTCTCAGACCTTCTCCTGCAAGTTGTCAAACCCCTCAGACTAAATGCAGGTGAATGCACATCCTTTGGACGTATACTTAATCAAATAAATGATGGACTGCACTCGTATACACAAGTACTTCCACTGGGTCATTTAAACTAGAGGTACTAAATATGGCTTCCACATACATCTCCAGTGAGCTATTTTGCATGTACATGATGTAGGGGCTAAGAAACACTTAACAATCCTCTCTCCTACTCCTTTTTTTCTCATTAACTTTTGCAGTGGAAAAGACCTACAAGTTTCCACCTATTCCTTCTTTCTCAATAGTTTTTACAAATACTTCCTCTTCGTTGTATTGGTTTTAGTTCGCTCATTTGTTAAAGGAGGACTTAACCCTTAAAACTCAAACCAAATCTTTCCCGAATTCTTGGAACAGCTCACAAATGGCTTCCTGCTCCAGTGTGCACCTTATCTTCAGGATATCATCTGTATTCGTACCCCCATAATCCCTTGTGTTCATCACAGGCTTTTCCAGTCCAATTCCCTCCCCTCAGCTCCCTGTAATACAGCCCAGCATTGCACCTATTCTTGGGTCATCTGTACCTGCCACACTTTACTGGCATCATGTTTTGGAGCTGTTAGTGAGTCCACTAAGCTGCTCTGAATCCAGCTCTGCCATACCCACCAGAAGGTGTATGCTGACCACCTGCACTGCAGCCTGATTTCTGTGTTCCCTGCCTGTCTCTGATATTGCTGTTCTGTTTATATTGTCCCAACACAGTTTCTGTACAGATCGGTATGCCTTGCATCTCATATGACTGCCTTACTGTTCTGCTTTTACCTCTCTGCACTGCTGCTCATAGGCCAACAAGACTGTCCCGTTTATATCACGAGACTTCCTAACTGCAGGAGTACTATAGCACAGGGGCCCAGCCTTTCCCCAAATTTTCCAGACCTGCTTTTATAACTTTAGCTCCCAGTTTCTCTTCTTCAGTACAGTTACTTTCTTAGCCAACTAAATGAATGCACATAGCTTCCCTTTCCCATATGTTGTCTTTCAAAGGCTGGCCAACCTTTGCCCTTATCCCAGAAGATTCCTTCATTCCTTCTCTACTGCTCAATCTGTCACTGGGTTCCCTAGAATCTTCCCGTACCACCTGCCTTGCCTTTCCTGCTTGCTCCACAGCCTTGTCTTTGCCCTTCAGCTCATTCTGTTACAAAATCACACCCTTCTGCATTTCAGTCATTTAGTGCTCCTTCAGAGTACTCGCTCATATGCAGTCTACCCCAGGGGGGGCACGCTTGCATTATTTGTATGCATGCTATCGTGTCTTGATTCAGAGGCTGCTTTACTATCTCCTCTGCCTCCATACTTCTTATGCTCACTAGGCTACATTGGGAACACAGTCCTTCTTACCCCTTGAGGGCTGCTGAGGGGACAGGGCTGCACTCTCTTCATTTCTTTTGGAGACTGCCTGTACTTGTACACCACTATCTTCTGTAGCAGCCAAGACTTGCTACCTTTACGATAAAATCATGAATCTAAGCAAGGACTATGAGCACAAGGGACATAAATGACCCAAGAAATATCATATCAACGTGTCAGGAATGGCATGACTATTTTCCCATACATGTTCCCCATTTTTGTTAGCATGACCTAATATGCCACCATTCCTAATGGACAAACAGTGTCCATTGCATTTTTATTTCCTGTGCTAAATATGGCCTAAAATTGCTGAAATCTTCCTTTTAACTTCTTTCTTTTTTTTAGTGCATGCTACACCCATGTGCTGTTGACTATACATCACACATACAGTGTGCATCGGCACAATTATTTGCAAGGTGCTCAGCCTAACCTGCCTGCCTTAGCCACACCATCCTTCCAGTGGTGCACATCAAATCATTCCACAGTCATCTCACATTTTGTGAAGAGTCTGGCAGTTAGCGCAGAGGTTATGGCCTTGAGCTATAGTTCATTTGGTATGTGGTTTGATTTCTCTCAGCCCTCATTTGCCTACTGTGTGACTTTAAGCACGTCACTTAACCAGATACTGCTTGGAGGCAGCTGGGAATCTGGACCAAGCTCCTCAATTTCTCTCTTGACTGCAAGCTTAGTAACTGCCTATAAGGGCCATAGCATAAAATGTTCTTACCTTTTTTGAGAGAGTATGCCTAAAATCTCTCACCCTTGTAAGCTTGGCTTCATGCTCCACCTTCAATATTAGTTGAGCAGGATCTGTACAATTCCTGTTTTACTTGGACCCAGCATACCATAACATTTCTATAACTTATTGGGCAAAACACTTTGCACCCAAAGTGTGAATGTGTATTTTTGTACCAAGAAAGTATGATCAAAAACTTGTTTTTCCAATCAAGCCATCCATAGCATGTCCTCTGTTTATAATGCTCCACCATGGCCAAAAATTGCCTAAATTTCTTTTCCCATTCATGCCAAACATGTCATGTACCATCCTTTTAGCTAAAGACTTCCTGCATCATCATGTTTTCCGAGAAAAAAAACTCCTCTGTCTTGCAGTTTAATACCAAAAATGTACTCAAATCTTAACATATTTCAAAACGCCTCATTACCCTGATCAAGGCTGACCTGTAAAACACCCCCAAAGGTCAAGCCTGACCTGTAAAACACCCTCAAACTAACAAGACATATAATTTGCCTCTCACTCAACTAGCTTTTCACTCCAAAGAGCAAAGCAAAACTACCAATGTGAAAGTTAAACAAAGACCAAGCAAACTATACAGACAGGAGATAAAACAGCTAACAACAATGGCGGTAAAGTAAAAAAGTAGAGAGCAAACTACCCTATCTTGCTTTAGTAAATATGGATACATTTGCTTCTCACATTAATAATGTACTCACCTGAGTTATAGTTGCAAATGATTTCTGAAACATATTTAAATGGGCCACAACATAACCTCCACTCTGGTGTTCGACTCCACGTAGCAGGTCAATAGATATGCATCAGTCCTCAGGGACTTACATGTGCTGGTACTGGGTAGAAATCATTAAATGATCAAACGAACTTTAGTTAATTCAATTCAATAAAACAATACTAAAGATGCAGCTTTCAATAATGATACTACTGCAGCTGCAAATGGTATTTTTCTTTTTTTTCAGAACGACGTAGGAAAATTTTTGATTAGGTGAGAAGGGGGGATGAGACTCAAGAATGCAAAAATGCAAATATTTTAGGAACAAAAAGATTATGACTTTGGAGAAATTTATCTTTATGATAATGGGCATCACTTAGAGAAAGAACTAGATGAACCAATGATCAAGGATGCCTCTAATCAAATTTCAAATGAAAGGCCAACCAGTCAGCATCTAGGAAATGGTTTAGGTCAAACCTTCATTCATCTACAGTTACTGAGGAGATCCCTCAACTGCAGAAAAAGGTAATCTACTCTCATACAGCTCTTTCTCTGTTCGATAAGCAAATGCAGCAGAACAGGACCATCAGTCAGGAGTATTCAAACATGCAGGCCCAGTGAACATAAATTCCAGTCAGACAGTGAGTTAACTAAGAAGCATAACAAACTGCAGAACTGTAATCTGTAAACTGACCAGGTCTGAAGAAGTTCACATATTTTGTGAATGAAAGTGCTAACAAAATAAAAAAGCCTTTCGGCTTTTCCCGGTTAGGGGTCGCCACAGCGGAACTCGGGTCTGCTCATGATTGGCAGTGGGTTTTTACGGTGCCGAGTTGCCAGCCCGACACCCAACCTTCAAAGAAGGCACGCCCATTCACGCTCACACCTACCTGCATGTCTTTAGCATCATTCGACCAAGGGGAGGACATGCAGACTCCACACAGAAGGCGCTCCAGCCGAGAATCAAGCGGGAGAACCTCTTGCTGTGAAACGACAACAATAACCGCTGCACCACCGCGGCCTACTAACAAAATAAGTCTTTAAAAGTTCAGTAGCCATCTGGTTTGGATTACAGTTCTGCAAACAATGAGTTACCCAAAGGGACAGCAGTTCTGGGATCAACATACTTTCTTTTAACAATGGTAGTGTGTTTACAGTAGATGTAAGTGGACTTAGCCATGGTATGGCAAATAAATAGTGTCTGATTACAGCTTCATAACTTTCAATTTTACTTGAGGATACTAATAAAGGAGGAATTTGAATTTTTGGAAACAGGCTTGAATTTAATCCCACTAAGACAGTAAGATTTCTTGAAAAGAAACTAACTTCAAATTAATTTTGCAGTAAGTTGAGTCTTTAGATGATTTTAGTAACCATTAGGTGGTGCAGCGGTTAGCATTGCCACCTCACAGCAAGAGGTTCTCCGGTTCGATTCTCGGCTGGGGTGCCTTCTGTGCGGAGTCTGCATGTCCTCCCTGTGGTCGCGTGGGTTTCCTCCAGGTGCTCCGGTTTCCTCCCACATCCCAAAGACATGCAGTAGGTGGATTGGACACTCTAAATTGGCCCTAGGTGTGAGTGTGTGCATGTGTGTGCCTTCTGTGGAAGGTTGGGTGCCGGGCTGGCAACTCAACACTGTAAAGCTCCAATGCCAATCATGAGCGGACAGATGATCTGCTGTGGCGACCCCTGACCGGGAAAAGCCGAAAGAAGAAGAAGTTGCCTGGCAGTTAGCAGAGAGGATTAAAATTATGTACTGTTAATGTGCTGCTTTCTGTACTCCAGGGCTTGCTTTGTTTCACACCCATTTGCTTGCTTTATGACTTTAGGCAAGTCACTTAACCAGACACTACCCCCAGGCAGAGTCTGAAAAAGGTCCATGTGGATATGTGCTCTACTCTGGTTAGCAGAAAAGAAAAGAAAGAAAGAGTATGTACTTCTCCCTCCTCCACATTTGATTACAAGTGGTGGATCAATGATTCTTACCAGAAGTGGTGATTTTTTTCATGTTTCTAAATCTAGAACATGGGCAATACTTGCAATACAGAAACTTCATAAGAATACAACTGACCCACCATTATGACCCACTGCCTCAACTGAAACATCAAAAATGACACCCTTGCTATTTTTGTTAAATAGTACCTCGAAACATTATTTAAAAAAGTCACTTAATTTCCTAGACTACATGAAGAGAGATATCATGGAGCTCTTGGAATATGTGTCCCAGGCCTAGCACTGAGCAGCCTTTCACCTTCTCCAAGGATGATGACACAATACGAATATAAGATGTCCAACTTTAATAATTGGCTTAGTTTTTGGTGTAATTCTAAGGAGGTGCAGTATTTGCAGCATGGAAGGAGATGGTCAATAGACTACTCTGCTTTCCCAGGGATGGTCTGCACCTCTCCTCCCTAGGCGTTCATATATTAGCTGAAGCATTTTCCTCCCATACAGTGCCTTTTTAAGCAATGCCAAACTGAAAGTACTTCTGCTACAGAAAATCTAATCCAAGAAAATCTAAAGGTATTATTACTCAGTGCCAGAAGTCTAAACAAAAGACTCCACTCCCTACATGTTCTCCTCATTGTTGAGGATGCTGACATCTGTGTGTCAAATGACACATAGTTTAAAGGCACACAGAGCACACTGGTAGTGCAAGACTATAATATCTTCAACACCATAGGTAAAATCCCATATCACTTCCTTGCAAAATGCAGGAAACCCATAACACATATTTAAACTTACTGGAAGCCCTCACTATCCAACCTAATACCATATTCACGGGCAATTTAATTACCCCACTATTAAATGTGAATCGTATAAGACACCAAACATACAGGCACAGAGATTCCTGGATTTTGTAAATACAAACTCCCTGGACCAGACTGTCAACACACCGAAGATGTGCATATCTACTGGATCTGGTCCACACTAATATGGGAGAGTGCTGCACACCCCCTAGTGTAATGTCTTCACTGGTAAGGTCAGACTACAAAGTGGTCTCCTTTGAAGTAACTGTAAAACCTGGAACCCCCACTAACCCTGGAATATTCAGGAACTTCTCCAAGGCTAACTTCCTACTATTACTTGATAACCTGGCAACATTTCAAGCCCCCATAAACACTGAGAACACTGTTGCCTACACAGAGCTGTTCACAGAAACCCTGTACAAGCATGCTAATAGCTCCATAGAGGAAGGTGTATCCACCAAGAAGAAGTACAGAACTTACTCAAAAAATAAACTACCAAGGAGGAATCATAACATCAGTAGACTGAATAACAGAAGGCAGAAATCATGTCAAAAATTAGAGATGTAGCACCCAGCAGGATAAAAGCACTCTCATCCAACTAAACAAACTCAGAATAAAAAATAAAAAGTCTACCAAAGCCAGATTTGAGGTATGTTTGGCCTCTCAGGCCAAGGACACAACCGCAAGGCAATACACAGTTGTGTGCAGAAAACATTGTTAATGGAGCCGCGTATACTGAGACAGAACTAATAGCAAAACTAATGGCAGACAAATTCATCTCCAACTTTACACTTTTCTTAACCTCAGCCTTCCCTCAGGAAATACCATCAAATATAACTCCTCCTACTATAACTAGGAAACAGGTCCTTAATGCTCTCTCTAAGGCCAAGAATACTGCATCAATGGGCCCACACAATATCACAGGATGCCTTCGAAATAGCATGAAACATGACCTATGAAGCCCTCTGGAATTCCTATTTAGCTGTAGTCTCCAAACAGGCTTCATGCCTTACAAATGGAGAACAGCAACAGTAATCACTCTGTACAAAGATAGGCCATCTACAGATCTTGGAAAGTACAGACCCATAAGTCTCGCTAGTCTCATATGCAAAGCCATGGAAAGAATTATCATGAAAATGATCAACAATGACATTGAAAACTCCAGATACTGGACTCAACCCAATTTGGTTTTGTCAAGGACAAGTCATGCCTATTCAACCTGGTGGACTTCTTTGAGAAGATCACCAAAGCAATGAATGAGAACAAAACTGTTCACACTGTCTACTTTGACCTGGCTAAAGCATTTGACACAATACCCCACTCGGGCATTGTTGACAAACTCAAGAAGTTAGGTATAAACCCTTATGTCACCTGTTAGACAGCCAGCTGGCTCACAGACACAACCAAGGATGTTAGAATTTGGGAGTTTACCTCTACAAAGAGGGCCAGTCACAAGCATAGTCCCTCAGGGATTGGTCCTGGGACTGCTCCTTTTTGGCATTTACTTTTCTGAATTTAAGGTCATTGTCAATGGCCTCTGGCTGACTACATTTACAGATGATTGCAAATAAGGATCATAGAATTCCCCACTGACACAAATGTTCTTCATGAAAGGCAGACACAGATAACTGGTGTCGGAACAATGAACTAAAACTAAATACTAAGAAATGCATAATGACATCCTTCGAGAAGTCATCCATCCCTGGTAAATATCATATTGGTAACACACGCCTAAGAGATGACCAAGTAGTCATGGACTTGGGGACACACATAGATAGTAATCAGCAATGGGAGGGCACAACTGCTCCTAATTTCTCAGAAAGTTGTACTTAGTGGGAGGAAAATTCTATTTATTGTCAATGTAATCACTTGAATCATATAAAAGTGTTTCTACTCTTCACTGACAATGTCTGTGTTTTATATGTTTAGGAAGAAAGACCAGAATGGAGAGTTTGTCCATGTTTTTAATGGATATAATGATTTCCCAAAATTCACATATATGGCAAGGTACAATAAGCGTCCAGTTTTAGATTTAATTGTTTATAAGGATCTGGATGACAGAAAGTTAGTAACAAGGATTAATAGAAAGAATGTAACCAGCAATGCCTAACTCCACTTTGATACCACTCACTCATACCACATCACTCATACCACATAATGATACCACTCACTCATACCACATAATGATACCACGCACTCATACCACATAATGATACCACGCACTCATACCACATAATGATACCACACACTCATACCACAGAATGATACCATGCACTCATACCACAGAATGATACCACGCACTCATACCACAGAATGCTACCATGCACTCATACCACAGAATGATACCAAGCACTCGTACCACAGAGTGATATCATGCACCCGTACCACAGAATGATACCACGCACTCGTACCACAGAATGATACCACACACTCGTACCACATAATGATACTTATAGTCCAGAAAAATCCCCTGCAGGTACAGCAGTGCACAACTTAAAGAAACAGTCATCCAAAAACAAAAAGACAGCACCAGGGTGTATAGAGTGTAACTTAATTATAACGTTATTACAGACGGACCAATATCGACATACATTTCAAGCCTTCCTCAGTGTAACCATAAAAGAGCTTCCACACTCCTTATATACCCACCCATCCATAAAAAAGAAATACCTTTTGGCTGCTCACAATACTTCATTAAGCCCACGTGACATAAAAGCACCTAGCTTTATAATCCATCTTTTTTCTTTATTATTTAGTATGTTGTGCCAGCCAATTTTATTTGTTCTATCCCCCTTGATAATATCAATGACAGTGAATCTAAAAGATGCTGAGGGATGATTAATCACGTTTATATAATGCATTTGCGTACTACTTTAGTTTGATGTCACTTAAATGCTGACTGATTCTGAATTTCACAGGCCTGGATGTTTGGTCCACATAAAAGGCCAAACATGAACAAGTTGCTAAATATATAACCCAGTCAGATGAACAATTAGCAAAAAATTTGATATCATAAACCTGATTGGTGTTGCGGCTACTAAACATTTTGGTCTGGTTTAGTCTATTACAATGTACACAATGATCATGTTTTTTTCTTTCAATAACAGCATAATTTGATGATGATACTTTGACTACTGATCATGTTTTTTTCTTTCAGAGATCTAATTTTGTGCCACCTATTCATCCAGTGGTATAATTATCCCTACATAATGTTCTCAAAGATCTACATATATACCATGGGGAAACCCGGATCAAACCACATAATCTCTCAAAGACCCAACAAAGGGCACTTATGGAACTTAAATCCAGTACTAATATTGTTATTGCAACGGCTGGCAAAGGGGGGGCTATTGTGGTGATGGATTTTGATAATTAAAATAATGAAGTCTTTAGACAACTTGATAACCGCATATTCTACATGGTAATGCCATTGGACCCCACCAATACTTTTAAACATCAGATTGATGACTTTCTCAAGTTGGCTGTGGATGAAGGGATTATATCTAATAACACTGCTAAACATCTTACTGTTGCCAATACTAAAAGGCAATATTTATACTTGCTACGCAAAATCCATAAATCATTAACCAACCCTCAGGGAAGACCTATTGTTTCGGGTAGGGGAATCTCTAACAGAACCCTTGCTGGTCTTTCTAACACAATATTTAAAACCTTTGTTGCCCCTTGTGAGATCTAGAATATGGGATACTATGGAATTTTTACAAATACTAACAGATGCCGAGGTTGAACCCCATTGGTATTTCTGTACTCTGGACGTGACCCCCCCTATACACCAACATCCCCCATTGTGCTGCCCTGTTGGCCATAGAGTATTGGTTGGGTGTGGTTGAATTATATCCTCCAGGTTTTAACACTTTGTTACTACTCATGACGGAACATGTTTTGACCAAAAATGTTTTTTAATACCAGAACAAATGCATTTGGCAAACTAGGGGCACGGCTATCGGGGCATCTTCTGCCCCCATTTATGCCAATTTATTTATGACCTATGTAGAAAAACACATTATATATGACCCATCACAAAATTTGTTTTTGCCAGAAATGGATATCTGGCAACGTTATTTGGATGACTGTTGGCTCATTTGGAAGGGTGATTTGGAATATCTTCAAGAATTTGTGGAATACTTGAATGAAAACAAATGGGGGATTGAATTCACCTGTACGCATGATTTAAATCAAATCACGTTTTTGGATGTTTCACCTGGGCTTAATGAAGTTGTGAGCAGCCAATAGGTATTTCTTTTTTATGGATGGGTGGCTATATAAGGAGTGTGGAAGCTCTTTTACAGTTACACTGAGGAAGGCTTGAAATGTATGCCAAAACCGGTCTGTCTGTGATAACTTTATAATAAAGTTACTCTATATACCTTGGTGCTGGCTTTTTGTTTTTGGATGACATAATGATACCACGCACTCATACTACATAATGATACCATGCACTCATACTACATAATGATACCATGCACTCATACTACATAATGATACCATGCACTCGTACCACATAATGATACCATGCACTCGTACCACATAATGATACCATGCACTCATACCACCACATAATACTATGTGCTCATACATACCCTGCACTCGTACCACATGATACCACTGGAACACTACATAATCTCGAAACTCTGAAATACCGAATTTCAAACTTTCGAGACCATATAGCCGAAACCCCAAACTACCGAAAGACCAGAAGCACGAATTTCAAAAACCCGACTATCGGGAGTTTGAAATTCGCACTTCTGGTGTTGCGGTATGGTGGAAGGGCAGGTAAGTATTTCTGTTTAACTGTGTTGGTTAGAGGTTTAGTGTGTAAGTGTGTGTTGTGAGTGTGATGTGTGTGTGAAGGGGATGTAGGAGTGTGGTGGTGTATTCATGTGTTTGTCTGGGTAGTGCGACCTTGGAGTTAGAATATTTAAGTAGGGGGAGTGTGGGGGGCACAGCCCCCACACACTGGGGGTGCAGGGGGGCTGGTCTGTAGGTTAGGTTTGTGGTTTGGGGGAAGGTGTGTGTATGTATGTGTCTGTGTGTGGTGTATGTTGTGTGTAGTTTTCGGTAGTTTGAATTTCGCGGTTTTGGTTTTTCGGTATTGTAGTGTTTCAGGTGTTTTGTCTCGGGATTTCGGGTGTCGGTAGAGTGAGTGTTCAGTATTTAGTAGTGGTTCCAATACCACACACTCATACCACATGATGATGATGATCCCATGCACTCATACCACATGATACCATGCACTCGTAAAATGCTACCATGCATTCATACCACCACAATACCAGATGATACCATGCATTTGTACCACATGATACCATGCACTCGTACCACATGATACCATGCACTCGTAAAACGCTACCATGCATTCATACCACCATAATACCAAATACCATGCATTCGTACCACATACCATGCACTCGTACCACATAATGATACCACATACTTGTACCACATATGAAGGAACAACTAATTACTTTTAGTGCATCTATAGCTAACAAACAGTTTTTAAAACATGAAGGAGAGGAACTTAGTAGCAACTTATGAGCTCAGTGTTAGTCTAAGTGGCTGGAGATGGGTACAGAGCAAGAAGCTGTTGTTGTTATAAGTAATTCATATACTCCAGTTGTATGCTGACCTGTCATGACTGCAGATTATGTCAAAAGAAACCTATCTCTGTCCTTACATGTAGATATTAAAGCTATCACAGCTGTTACAAAGAGATAGAATGTGCAAAAGAATGCCTGGTATTTGTGAACAAAAGAAATACTAGTTTGAAGAACATATTTGAGGAGAATAATACTGAAACATTTCCACTTTACAACTAGTAAAAGAAAAGGTGCATAATCGTGTGCACTAGTTAGACAGTCTAGATTCACTGATAACCATCAACATGGTCCAAAACAACACATTTAATACCAGGATATTTTACCCCTAATTCCAAACATGTCTACATGTGCAAGCTGTAGTTCTTGTCCATCCTTAATGTAATAAATGCTGTCCAAAAATTAGCAAGTCAGATATATGAACATGTATATCCCATTGTGAAACCGTATGGTAATAACACACTTTGCAAATTAAGTCACACTCCTTTTCCCCATCATCCATGGAAAATCATCCTCAAAAGACAGCACCAGCCATATGCAACAGTCTTCCAGAAAATATGAAAAACAGAATCGACCAACTCAAGCTGTTCAAAACATCTCTCACCGGGCATCTTACCAAAGATAGCAAATGTGACTGCATTCATATTTCATACGCAGCACTCTTAACATACCCTCTCACCTCTTAACTTAGATCCTTTACTGTTAAAGTTTGTACATAAAGAAGATGAAAAGCTCTAGCGTTTGTAAGGTAGTTCACCCTTTAGTGAGAGTGACATCATTCCACTTCAGTTTGTAAAATTATCTGTGCACGAAGCTCAGTATTGTTTTCTTCATACATTATAAATGCCCTCTAACCTTTAACCTTAATGTTTAATTCCTGCTGCTTCAGATACCAAATATGCCATCCAGTTCTATGCATTGTTTTTGCTTTAGTTTACAATGTATTGCAAATGGATACTGCTTTACAAAATGCTGCTGTGTAATTATAAATTTGTTCTCAGGGCTACATTTAATGCTGTATGTTTTCTGTTCTGCAGACACTGTCGTTTCATTGTAAATATTATTGCATATGTTCCAAATTTGTTATAACACTGTTGCTTCCTTTTAATTTTATTGTACATACCTACAGTTTGATATCTTTGTCCTTGTGTCCTAGGCCATGGCTGAAAAGAGTCCATGTACCAGCTCACTTACCTGGTCAACAAAAACTAAATAAAATAAATGTAGAATTTTAAAAAAGTTTATATTTTATATTGTAAACTGTGTAGAAATTAATTTAATGGGCAGTGATACTAAAGCAGTGGAATTCTGCTCTGCCTGCTGTGGGTATGGAAATGTTTGCTCAATGTAGCACCCATTTCCTGCAGTCTGCTTTCCCATCCCTATTATAAGTATAGTCAAAGTCTTGCTGAACTTGCCAAAAGTGTCTGGCAAGAGTCTGCACTGTATTCAGACCTCTGCCATTAGACAAGGGAATTCCCAGCCAATCAACTGTATTAAAGAGGGACTGCTGCCCCTGTACTTCACCTTTTCTAAACACACCTGGATACAACTGCCTGCAGGTAGTTCTCTGCTGTAATTCTGTCTATCCTGACTTACGTTCCTACATCTCTTACCATTTGTACCTTGCTTAACCCTTTTGCCTCCCTATCACATCATGTTCTTCCGATCCTTGCTCAGGGACATCTTGCCATCACTACCCTTTGGAATCATGTTATTGTCACGTGTCCAGGTGTAATCACATTGGCCTACCATACTAGTAGTTTTTACATGGAAATGCAGTGGCTACATTAATTAATGCAATTACTGAATTGCATTTTACAATGCACACAAATCAGTTGTGCAGTTGACTAAGCTATATTTGCTAGCATGAAGATTAACTATTTTAGAACATAATTAAAACCACAAACGAAAACTCTTCCCTCCAGTGTTATTAATAGCCTTATCCCAAAGTTATTTTTCTCCCTATAAAATCACCTAGATGCCTCAGCCTGCATGATCTATGAGAAAATAAGTATAAATTATGTAGTTTCTACAGTAGGTCATTGACTACAGTTTTACATCATGAGACTGTCTTGTTGAGGTCAACAAATGGGTAAAAACAGCCAAACAGGAATATTTTTTAAAGCAGTTAACTGTTGGAGAAATCTTTATATGAAAACCAGAGATAACTGATACTACGATGCTACTTAACAGCCTGGTAATTCTTATCATTTTAGCCACTGAAACGTTACTTTTATTTTTTTGTCCACTTTAAGCACAATGACAAACATAGTTGTAATTTACCTTTATCAGGCTCTTTGAAATGACAAGTCACTATTAACAGAGTAAAGTTCACTACTTTACAACAGTACGTGCATAGGAGAGAGAGGGGTCTGAAATTTTTACTGTGATAGAATGCCACAGTTCTATGCGGATTACTACAGAAAATAAATGTACAGCTTCTGATTGTTGGTACCTGACAATCAAGGAAAGGAACAAAAGGGATGTGCACAACAAAGGTTCAGTCTACCATACCTGAATATGAGGTAGTAAGCCATCGATTCACAGATGGCTGTGACAGCCCTTACTGTGTCCTCAGAGTAAAGTAATAACAACAGTATAGTAGTCCAGTAATGTCTCCATGTACAAACTGTAGGTCAAAATGGATCTATGTCATAAGATCTAAAGTTCAAAAGAATGAAAACCAAAATAACTAAAACTCAAAATTTTGAAAACATTTTTAAAGCAGGGAGTCAAGGCTCACTGCACCATCCATGTAGGGGGCTGTGCCCCCCACAACCCCTGCTAATTACATATACCGTGGCCGACTCTGAGATCACACAACAGTGGAGAAGGGGCAAATTCCCATTTTCAATATTCTGAGTTTTAGGTATTTTGGTTTTCAGTCTTTTCAACTTTAGCTCTTGTGACATAGATAAGTCAAAAGAGTTTTCACATCTTAAATGACAGAACTGTCATATTGGTAGTAAGCTGAATTACACAGCACAGAGAAAAGGAACTGATTTGGCAAACTCAAATGATTCAGGTTTAGATAAAGCATCACTATGCTACAATGTAATAAATAATGGGGTAGTGATATAACTAGGATATGTAATGCAGGAAGATATCTGTGCTCAAGTAAAAAAAAATAGTCTCAGAAGATGACAACTTTTCTGAAATGAAAGTTGTAAATTAATTGCACAAGAAAGACTGCACTGTAAGGGTAGAGAAAAGATGACTTGAGTCATACAAGGCTCCTCCACTCAACTGACAAGTCTGACACCTAAGGCAGAGTATGGGGAGGGTCTGTCAGCTGTTGAAGGAGTACAAACTGGTAGATTAAGAAAAAGTACAATGCACCTAGTTTGACTGCCAATGCTTTCAAATTAAGAGAAGCGTACTTACTACGAAAAATCAGGATACTTTTATGGATAAAATACAAGGTTCAAGAGGCTGTGTGTTAGATAACCATCTCACAGTACAGCTATTTTATCAAAATTGGGGGTGGGCATCCTTTCTTAGTCCTAGTACAAGTCCTACAAATAGGATTTGAAATATTCTAGAAGACAGAAACTGAAGCTATAGAGCAATATACCATCAGTTTGGTGGATCCCATGATATTCCTTTTACGACAAAACCAATTAATACTAAGAAGCACTTTCAGGGATTCGGATACATTAATACAGCAGAGAATATCAAGACATAACGAATAATATAATATATACATATTTTATATATATATATATATATATATATATATATATACACATATATACATATATATATATATATATATATATACACATATATACACATACATACATATATATATATATATATATATATATATATATATATATATATATATATATATACACACAC
>NC_056751.1:442532100-442544600 GCF_019279795.1 Protopterus annectens
AAAACCTGTGCACACACACACACACACACACACATGTTGATTGGATGGCTCACTGTAGGCCTCTGGCAAACCAACAACACACCCTGTGCATATGATGAAACCTGTGCCACCTCCTGTCATCTGTAACATCGATGCAGGAACAGGCTACCATGGTGCTGATGCACAGGGCGTCTTTATAGCAGTATAGCAAAGTTTGCATGTTGTCAGCAGTAGAGTGTAACGATATACTTGAAGGTGTAGCTGAGTAGGCATGATGCATTAAAGCTAGTATTGTCATTGTAGTGTTGTTTACACCAGTGTTAGTTCCAATTGTGTATTGTCTGCCCACGTGCCACTTGGCTGATGTGTGCAGTATTGTCAGCATGTGTTTGAGAGTGGACAGTATGTGTGGGATGTGTGTAGCACAGATTTGCAAGTGTACAGTTGTGAACATGGTGGAAGTGCACTGTCTGCATGTACGTGCATAGTGGACACATGGGCAGGGTGACATGCTCTGTATTACACAGTAACACTCTATAGTTTCTATTGGTGGCCAGTATGCATTGTACTACACACATTTCAGAACCTGACTACACATGTGTGTATGACATGGTTTGACACTGTGCTATGGGTGATACTGCTACTGTCTGTCATGGTTTTGCATTCTAGTAGTATACATAACTTCAACAGCCTGACCATAACCAATTGTTAGATGATGTCTTGACAACTGACACACAGATGTAGGACACAGCAACATTGGATCCTTCAGGTACTGTACTATGCTGGTAACCAGTGGTATTCACCTGTATCCATTACTGAGACCACTCCTGTTTGGCATATAGCTCTCTTAGGTACAAGCAATTACAGTAGGGATATGTCCATCCACTTCTGGTAATGTATACTGTTGCCTATAATGCATTCTCCAGGTGACACACACATCCTCCACAAGGGTTTCATACAGACAGATACCTGTTGTAAAACCCATGCTGTAAAGCTATAAGCCAAACTAAGCATAGTCATCCACCTGTACGGAACATAGTATCCCCACAGTACCACATAGGTAGTAGCCAACAACATGATTAACAGGTACCGATGTGTACATGCAACCTAGTGTTACATCATCTCTCCTTTGATAATCACATTTCCAAAGGTATTTTGAAATCCCTCAGTGGAACACATAAGCAATAAGGGGTCTGTATGCATATCCACAAAGGTTGTTGTACACCTATAATGAATAGTCATCACTGACAGACTTTGCTGCATTTGAACAGGTCTGACATACCTCGGCCATAAACCCTCACTCACTCAATTCAATAGAAACCGTAATGAGTGTGTGTGACACGGATGACCTAGGCCAGGGATCACTGCAGTGGCTGGCCTTGTCACAAGCATACAGATGTGATCTAAGGTCTGGGAATCAGCAGCACAGTCTGGCAAAGATGACAGCTGTGTTCTTGAAGAAAGCAGGGTTCCCACACATGCAATAATTGAGGTAACATGTACGTATATGCATTTGCCACACAGCTGCCTCACATGTGCAATGCATACTGTTATGTCATACAGTAGTAAAAGCAAAACCCACAACACACTGACCAACAGTGTCACACAGAGCACACACTCACCAAGTGCAGGATTCAAACCCCTACCTAACTACTTCATGATACTAGAAGAATACACATTAACAGGACGTGCTATACACACTACTGGGAGGTCTCTTTTCCACAGGTATATTTGTAGGATGGTGACATCATCAGACTTGACAAAGATAAGTATACTACTTGTAAGGTGTTCTACTCTACAAAAAGGTTGCTCCTCTCCAAGGTAATCACACACACACACACACACACACACACACACACACACACACACACACACACACAGTTGTCAAAGTGCAGGATTCAAACCCCTACCTAACTACTTCATGATACTGGAAGAGTATGCATTTACACAACGCACTATGCACATTACTGTGAGTTCTCCTTTCCATAGGTATATTTGTAGGATGGTGACATCATCAGACTATACAAAGTGGGTTACATTAGGAGACATTCGGTGGGCTACATAGAAGGAATGTCTAAACACTTTGGCCATGTGACCAAAGGGGAGTTTACTATCTACCTGTGTTCCCCAGGGCTGGGTTACCACCTATGTGGTAATTTGTGTGCACATTGTTTTACCCAAAGGGGATGACTATGCATTCATTGGCATTCAGCTTGAGGGCATTGTTTTGACACCAGGTATCAGTCTCTGTAAGATACTTCTGGAGGATGTCTGTGCCAGCCAGAGTCAATTATGGACCACAGTTAGCAGTCATCTGCAAACCTGTTCAGCCATACAACTCCCGTGCTTGCTTGTACCTCTGAGCAGTATCTACTGAACAGGTGGGGTCCCAGGACCAAGACCTATGGGATGTCATTTGTGACTGGCTTAGAGTCGGACACAATGCCCGCAACTCTGAACATGTGTGTTTGATCTGTGAGCCACTTCGCCACCCATCCTGTCACATAGCTGCTAATGTTCAAGCTGGTATGCTTGTCCATGATGACAGAGTGGGGAATGGTGTAGAAAGTCCTTAGTGATGTCCAGGTGGGCTGTGTGGACTACTTTCACCTCCATCTATGTCCTTGGTAACTGTTTGAAATAAGTCAACTAGGTTTAGGAGCCAGGATCTGCCTTTAACAAGGCGAAGTTGTGTAGAGTCCAGTCTGGAGGTCTCCAATGTCTCTCTTTATGGGTTCCATGACAATTTGCTCAATAGCTTTGTAGACCAGGCTAAGTAGACATATAGGGCAATGCCAGGTTCTGTTGTGGCACCCCCTTTGTGGAGCTGGATGACTGTTAGTGTATGCCATTCTTTGGGTACATAGCCTGTGGTACGCTTGAGTCTGGACAGTGGATGTAGGTGAGGGTGTAGTTCCTTTTGGGCCTAGTGTAAGACACAGCCTGGGACACCATCCAGTCCCATTGATGCTGTGTTCTTAGCTTTGGAGAGGGTTGTCTTTACCTGCATGTCCATGACGTCTGGGGCTCTGCATCCTTCTGTGATGGACACAGGGCCATTTGGGGGTGACGGGGGGAGTTTACACTGAACTTGTCCCGCTGGATGTGGGACATGAAGTTGGTTCAGTGTATTTCTTTCCATTTTTCAGTAGCTGACAGCATATTTGGAAGTTGACACCTGCATGTCTGGTATAGCTACCGAAGGCTTTGTGGTTGTTATTCTTACATTCCTTGGCTATTTGTCTTTAGAAACGGTCCTTGGATTATTTTATGAGCGATCATTGTTTCTTCCTAATAATGATCAGTGATGCCTTTCCTTTAGTGAAGTTGGCTCTATCATGTGTTTGTTTCCTCCTTCTGTTGTCTAGCTTATTTATGGGCAACAACCACCTGATTGTTGTCTTATTTTTGGAGGAGTGCATCTTGGATTTATTTGTGATGTCTCGTTCCATGCATCCCTGTAGATGTTCATAGGATGCACTTGTAAATGCTTCAGCAAATTGGAACATTCCACTTTGGTCTTGGGAAGTGTGCAGTTTGCTTTTGAATATGTCTTCACAGTGGTTTCATTGACTGGGTGGGGGGTGGGATGTGGATGTCCAGTGTGATTACTTCATGATCTGATATTACCAGCGAGGGGTTTATCTCTGTTGTGGAACACTGGTACCCCATGTTGGTGATGATCATGTCCAGTATGTTGTCATCTCTAGGGGGCATGGTGACCAGCTGTTCCAGGGTGTTAGAGTTTTTAAACTCTAGGAAACACTGGGCAAAGGATGTTGTACACGAGTAATTCTCCCACTCAGTGTTTGGGTAGTTGTCATCTCCTCATATAATGGTGTTTGATAGGACCTTTGTACTTTCCACTGCTCTCAGGAATACTGAGTGAGGTTCCTGAGATAAGGTACGTGATCTGTAGCAGGCTACAATCTGATGAGCAGCTTTGCCCAATGTTAGTTGCACTTGCATGGTCTCAAAGGCCTCATGCAGTGCCACTAACCTGAAGGTGTGGGTATCCATAAGGTAAATGGGTACACCCCTTCCTTTTGTATTTCACTCGTGGTTTTGGGTCTGAAGATCAGAGGGATTGAGAATTTTACGTGGAGCATGTCCAACAGCTCTGTGTAAGACATAGCTTTTTATGTTATGCAGTGAACACCTCTGAGTAGGCGATATGCAAGGGAGTACGGATGGAGCATTTTCGAGATGGTCTGTGTATGGCATGTATTTCAGGTCGTTAATGGTCTTTGTGAGGTATTTCTGCAGGCTTTCCAGTTGTTGTGGTTGTCTTGTGAGGTACATAGCAAATGTGGCATTGTACTCTATTATAGGTCTAGTGAGTGATGAGTAGAGGGGAACAATGTCCTCTTCTATTCTGCATGAGACATTTTGTGATGAGGTGTGCCACATAGGAGGGTTTCCTGACTACTGTGGGAATGTGATTATCACAGTTGTGTCCACTGTCCACCTGTGACCCAAGGTCTCGCCACATTTTCAGTGTGAAGTATACTACCACCTATGTTGTAGTTCTTGGCTACAGAGTTTTTAACAAAGAGGATGACAATGCACCTTTTGGCATTGAGCTAGAGCCCATGGCTTTGACAACAGCCATCTGTCTCAGTGAGGCCCTTTTGTAGGATGTCCACATCTTTAGTGTTTACAATCATGGCTCCTAGTTTACAGTCCTCTGGAAACTTCAGTAGCCACAGACCTTCCATGTTAAAGTTTACTTCAGGGAAGTAGATACTTCACAGCCTGGGAAGTTATCTGGTCCCATTGCTGCTGTGATACTGGCTTTGGAGAGTGTTATTTATCAGTGCATCCATGATGACAGCAACTTTGCAGTCTTCCATTGTACAGATGTGCTCTTTCATAGGTGAGAGGGGGGTAAAGTTAACACTGATCCTATCTGCCAGGGTGTTGGCAATATCAGTTGGGTCTGTATATTTAGTGCCATTGAGCTGTAACTCAGAACAATTCTGAGTGTAGCCATGACATGGACCTGTCTGTTGGGCAGAGATCGCCTGAGTAGACAGTATGCAACAGAGTACAGATTGGGTTACATTCAGTATTGTTGCATGGGGGCAACTATTTGAGGCCAGTAATCCTCTTGTTAAAGTACTTCAGTGGTCATTCTGGCTGCTGAACGTGCCTAGTCAGATTCATTGCAAGTGTGTTGAGGTACTCTCTGATGGGTCTGATGACTGCTGAGTAGTGGGAATATCCTTTGACCTACATGCACAAACCTTGGTAGTTTGTGTGAACACATAGCATGATTTTCTAACCACTTTGTGAATGTGTTTCTGGAAGTAGAGATGACTATCCACATTTGTCCATAGATCCCTTATTATCACATCCGTATTTAGCCCAAGTGTGTGAGCATGCCCAGTATGAGCATGCCCAGTATGACCTTTCAGTGTGATGCTGAATGAAATCCACTACATTTGCTGGAGTGTGAGAGCACGCCCAGTATAGGCATTTATACTATATGTGCATGGCAAATCAAGTTGTATTTTTACAGCAGGGCTCACCTGTGTCTCATAGAGCAACAGGGATCATGCTGTGTCTGCAGGGCTTCCATGACACTCTTGCATAGACTTATCAACATTTCTACATACGGTGGGACAGCTTTTCTTTGTACATTTCTACCCGGGGGCACACCTGATTGTTACTGTGGGTGTACATAGGATGAGGGTTTCACCTGACACTTATACATATTTCCACAACAAAAACCAGCAAGCAAGCTTGGAGAAACCGCCAAGGAGGAGCCAACCACACAATAAGGCACAACGGACCCAAAATAAATTGTTCGAGCAGGAAAACGAACTCCACAGTAACCAAAATCCTTTATTAACGTAGCACCACAGAAATCACGTTTTCGTTGATAATACAACTTCATCAGATGGAGACCCATAGATTTCCACACATATTTAAACCATAAATAGGTTAATTGGAAAATTGGGTGAACAACGTTCTTAAAGCAGTAGCTCAACCAGACATCTAGACTTACATATACAATGTACACATGGACTCAAAACAAAGCACTTATACAAAACAATACTCCCATATAGTATTATAAAATATATACATTTTATAAAATCATAAATTGTAATCACTCATACTCATATAAAAAAATATATATGTGAAACATATGTATATATAAAAAATTGAAACAAACCATACTACCCTATTAAGCAATCTATTCTAAACCAAGGTTAAAAAGTGTATATTTTTTAAAAATTATATATTTGCTTATTGATAAATTCATATGTTGTATAAATATATTAATGTTAAAATAATATTGTGTATTGTTTAAACTGATGAAATGCATAAGATTATAAACCCACACATATGTTGTACCAATATTAAATAATTAATTAAGGCCTTACAATTGTTCAGCCTTAAGTTTTAAATATGGCATGATTGAAATCGAATCATTCAACCCTGGGGGTTTATTAGATTCAAGCAAAATCTGCCAGAATGTTTCTCTGTGCGATAACCGTGCTGCCCAGTGTCCTCCCCTAATGCAATGGGGTACTGCTTCTAAAACAAAAAACTTAATGTTGCAGATTCACATACAATCGTATGCCTATATAATGCGTTAGTATTAGCATTTTTTAAAATGTCGTAGCAATGTTCATAGATACGTCTCTTTAGCTGCCTCTCCGTCTTGCCTACATAAAATGCCTGGCAAGAACAGCAGACAGCCAAATAAACTATACCTTTGGAATTACAATTGTAAAAATTGTATGAATGCAATTTCCTGTTCCTACTTTCTAAGTACACAAATTCTTGATCTATAACGTACTTACATTGCATACAATGTCCACAACGGAACGTCCCTCTCCTGGGATTGTTAGAGGAACCTGAACTAGAATTTTGCTCTAAAGCCCTCTTAATATTGAAACCCCTCCTATATACGAACTTACATGACAAGTCCTTTAAGTTACTTAAATCTGTAAAGTCCCTAAAATGACAAAGTTCCTTTTCAATAATGTACCTAATTTGTCCTACATCCTCATTGTGTTCTGTAATAAACAACTGGTTGAAACCAGGTGTATTGAGGGAACTTTGGGCAAAGTCATCAGGTTGATCCAACTGACTCTTCCCTAAAATGGGGGAAAATCTATTTTTCCTAGCAGTCCGGACTTCATCACGGACAGAACTGATCAGGCCAATGGGGTATCCCCTGTCGACAAAAAGGGAACTCAACCTGTCCCCCTCAGTTTGAAAACAAGAATCATCAAATGTCATGCGGGAAACCCTAACAAATTGGCCTTTTAATATAGATCTTTTTTGAAATTTTGGATGTGAACTTTGGAAGTGAAGGTAACCATTAGAGAATGAAGGTTTTCTATATATACAAGAACTGAAACCATCACCTTGCTTACTAAGGGTAACATCTAAATAATTTACTTGATCGACGGATACTTGGTAGGTAAACTGCAAAAATTCTGTTGTTGAATGCAGATAGGTTATAAACTCTTCAATAGAACATTCAGGTCCTGTCCAGAATATACATATGTCATCCAGGAACCTAGTATAGTGAATCCAGTGTTTTGAAAATTCACTGTGTAGTACAAACTTTTGCTCCCACACTGACAAAATAATGTCGGCATAAGTGGGAGCACAATTGGCTCCCATGGAGACACCTGATGTCTGCTGAAAATATTCACCGCAGAAATAAATGCAATTATAACTCAGGACCAACTCCAAAAGTTGTAAAACCAAGTGAACATCATTATTGGTGACACCGTCACAAGCCCAGAGTGCCTCCTCCATCCAGGCCAACCCAATGGAATGTGGGATCACTGAAAATAAATCTACCACATCGATAGTAACAAATAGTAGGTTGGGCCTATAAAGGTCATTAGTGATGCCGCGTAGAAATTCCCATGAGTCCTTAAGTAAATGTTGGTGTTTACCCCACAGCTGTTTTAATTTCCAATCCAAATATTTTGAAAGGTTGTGGGTTTTGGACCCCTGGGCGGCCACGATAGGTCTTAAGGGGGGATCCTGAACATTTTTGTGGATCTTGGGCACCCCAAACATGGTAGGCACTTTTGGGTGTGAATTATCCAAAAAGGAATAAAGATCCATTTCTATGATATCCTGGTCCAAAAGATCTTTAAGTACCAAATCAATTTTTCTATAAGAAATATGTACCTCATTTAGGGAAACAATAGTATACTTTGTACTGTCCAACATTGCCTCATATAGTACTTGGTCCATAATGACCGTACCACCCCCTTTATCGGGTTCCATTACCCTAACTGAGGAATTAGCGCCCAATTCTGCTAAAAGGGTGGTCTCGGCCAAATTTAAATTAGGGACATATCTGGACTTCCCCACCTTACTCCGAATCTGTTGTTCAATCCTGTTTTCCAAATTCTTTAATTGCGGATGTAAAGGGGGGTTGTAAGTACTGGATTTTTTAAGATTAAGCCCATGTCCCATAGAAGTAGACTGAAGTAAATGCTGCAAATTAAGTTTGCGAATAAAAAGTTTGACGTCTAAAATAGTATTTACTAAACTGCTACCCCTACTGGGTACAAATTTAAAACCCTTGGTAAATAATGAAAACCAAGTGTCAGAAATAGCTGCATCGCTATAGTTGTAAATGTAATAACCGTTTGATGTATACATATAATAGTTTCCTATGGCTGTCACTTTAATATGCCCTGGTGTCACCAGTACTCCTTCTGATTCCTCCTCCACCCTCTGGATGGCACCCCCCCCACCTCCTGCCATGGTCCCAAATGATGTTGATTCATCTGCTGGAAATGGGACTGTTTGCGGAGGTGTTCTGACCTCCTGGGTAAAAAATCCTCCTGGTAAATCTCTTCAGCAGGATAATAATGTGGTGAGGGAGGGAAAGGTTCCTGAACAGGAGACTGGACTTCCGGTGGGTTAGGTATATCCCTAGGGGCTAGTTGAAATTTGTTACCACCCCTGAACAAAGGTGGATTGGGGTATTGTCTACCCTCAGCATACTCCTTGATGTCCCTACTCAATTTTTTATATTTACGATTCAAAACAATATTACATTGCTAATCGATGTGCTTTCTTAAATCATAGTACTTCTGTTTTTCCACATCTATAGTAAACAACAAATCTGCAGTAACAGCATCATTAAGCTTAAAAATATCCCTTTGCAAAGATTGGATTTCAGTATCATTTCTCTCGATGATAGCCCTTACAATACCAAAGTCACATTCATAAAAAATTATTAAAAGTTCGGAATGAAAGTCACTGCCACAAGTTACATTGTACGGGTATTTATGCACCCGTAAACCTTTAGGAACTATGTGCTTATTAAGGTATTCATTGAGGTATAAGTTATCCAGCTCTAAAATCTTGTACCTATACAAGGCTTGTTCAAGGAGCCGCATGCTGTCAGAAAATGAAGAGTTTACATTGGAATTGTTCTCACCATTGTCAACAAATTGGAAGTGAGGCTTGTGAGTAACCCATTCGTTGAAGGTAGAAATGGGAAATACAGCAGAGCCAGCATTGTTATTACTGGCAATGGGAGCAGCCTCAACACCTTCCCGAAGTACTGCTGGAGTGTTGAAAAAATTAGAAAGTTCCTTCTTGTCCTGGACATCTGAAGAGCGACCACTGCCGTTCGAACCCGGTCGCATATTGGAACCGGTAGCCCTGGAAGTGAGAACCTTTAAAATCTCTCGCTGTTCCGTAATAACTGCTTGCAACCCTTGACCCAAGGGAGTGAGGAGCTGAACCAATTGGGTAAGTTGTCCCGTGAGCTGGCGTGTGTCAGTGAAATCAGACTGTGCACCATCCTCCACACAAGCGCCCGAAGCGCTTGAAGCAGGTAACCCCGAGCCGGCCTCCATACCAAACCCAAGCAAAGGAAATGCTGTATATACAAAACTCCACAACAAAAACCAGCAAGCAAGCTTGGAGAAACCGCCAAGGAGGAGCCAACCACACAATAAGGCACAACGAACCCAAAATAAATTGTTCGAGCAGGAAAACGAACTCCACAGTAACCAAAATCCTTTATTAATGTAGCACCACAGAAATCACGTTTTCGTTGATAATACAACTTCATCAGATGGAGACCCATAGATTTCCACACATATTTAAACCATAAATAGGTTAATTGGAAAACTTATACATATTTGCTATGCCTGCACTGCTATGTACGGTACACCATTTAAGTCTGTACTGTTGCCTATCGTACTGGCTTGAGGCATACTACTGTGCTATAGATCCTAGCGTCCAATGTCACGTATATTAGATTGTGACTTCATAGCCGACACAACCCACATCACACCTCCTGGCCTGATGTTCTGTCTGCATAGGCCTGTGCAGGAGGTTACCCATATGCCTCTTTAGGGGCATGATACAGCACTTCTTTGTGTTTGCATTAGTGTACAATTGTCCTGCTGTGTCAGTGCCACTGAAATGCTATCATGGCTTACTGGTTCAGTACTGTTACTATAGTGCACAGTATCCTGGGTTCGAGCCCTGTCACTGCTTTTTATTTTCATGCTGGGCAGACCAGACTGCTTAAGGAACAGTAAAGCCAATATGAACATGTTTACCTGACTTTGCACAACTTTGCCCGACCTTGCCCAACATTGCTCAACATTGCCCAACATTGCGCTAGTTAACACGGGCAATTTTGTTTACATATACTAAATATTGGTAAATGCTGCTTAGCACTGCTTTATAATGCTTAAAACATGACAATCATGCCTCAGGTGGTGCTGCCTATGTCGGATGCACATACTACACTCCCTATACATGTTTGGAAACAGGTAGTGTCAACTTAGGCATCCCTTTTATTTTATGTGCGAGTCAGAGAGAGGTGGTATTTCCAGGGTTCCTACTGAGCCAGTGTATGTGCTATGCGTTGCCTCTTTGCTAAGGCCAAGGCATACTGGGCATGCCTCCTTCTGCCTACTGGGGTAGGCTCAGGTTGTTCCTCCTCCGAGTCACGCTGTGCCTGTGCAGGCCTTGGCAATGGTGGGGGGCTGTTTGGCCCTGCCTCATGCTGTTCCTGCTGCAGCTGTTTTCGCAGGATCATATTGTGTAACATGGCACATACCATGACAATTTGGGTACATGTAGTTGGTGAGTACTGCAAGGCTCCACCAGATGTGTCCAGGCACCGGAACTGTGACTTGAGCATCCCAAACACACACTTGATTACATTTCGTGTTTGTGCATGTGCCGCATTATGGAGTTCTTGTTCAGGTGTGTGTGCATTTTTGATGGGTGTCAGCCACGGCTCCAGTGCATATCCAGCATCTCCCACTAGGTGACCTCCAGGGATGTCCCCATTGGCAAATGTCTGGTACAGCTGTATCAGATGCCAGATATGGGAATCATGGTAGCTTCCAGGGCAGCCAGCACACACATTCAGTATTATGCCCTAGGCATCGCACACAACCTGGCAGTTGATGGAGTGGAAGTCCTTGCGGTTGATGTAGGCCCTACCCCTCTCACCGGCTGGTGCTTTGATGTGTGTGTGTGTGTGCAGTCAATTGCACCCACTACCTCAGAGTATTCCGCTATTTGCTGGAAGAGATGCATATTGCTGGCCAATACCTCATGGGAATTGGGGAAATATACATGATCACTGACATGTGCTGACATGGCATTCAGGAACTGGTGCAGTACCCTGGATGCTGATGCCTGTGAAATCCCCATCATATCACCAGTTGGCCACTGGAAGGTACCTGTTGCTAGTATTCTTAGGCCAACTCATACCTTGGTTTCCACTGGGATGGGTTCCCCTCTGTTGGTTCTTTGTGTGAGGCGTGGCCTGCACAGCTCAACAATTTGCTGCAGGAGGTCTCTGTCCACTCTATAGCGCTCCACTATCTCCAGCTCATGTAGCCTCTGGTAGGTTACCCTGGGTCTGTACACTCTTCTCTATCTCCTCACTGTGGGTTGCTCAGCAGCATTCATAATGGTACCACCCTCAGCATCTTGCACATGTTGCCTTATAATAGCAATGGCAGACCCTAACATTTTTTTTGTCTCAGTTAAGCATTTTAAGTTTTCACTTCTCTTTGTATACTGCAGTGTTTTTGAGTAAAACATGGGGGAATGTTGTTTGCAGAGTTTTAAGTGCTGGGCTAGTGTACTGCCTGTGTAATTGGCTGATTGATTTCACCTGGCAGCTCTGCTAGTTCTCCTTGGTTAACTTCCTACTACTTTTTCTTCCTTTTCCCTCTGTTTCCACAAGGGGCAGTGACGCATGCACACAGGCGTACACAGGTGCACATCCGCACACACAGGCTTAGACGGGTTTACAGGCGCGCACACAGTGTAAGCATCTTTGCAAGAAACTTTAGTGATAGCCAAGGCGTTCACATTCAGTTTAGACAACTGTAGACACGCCTCTTCCAGTCCTGAGTAACTCCCAGCAAACACATGCCACTCTGCTCCAGTAAGCTTACAGTCTTTGATACATACCCCCTCATGATATCACCTATCTTCTACTCTGTTACTCCCATAATCCTACTCTTACACACTAGGGACAT